>NW_027458590.1:0-72229 GCF_050624435.1 Tenrec ecaudatus | reverse complement strand
AAAGCCTAGGGGTGCCCTAGCCTGAAGGCTAGGGGGGGCCCTAGCCTTACCCTAGGGGAGCCTAAAGCCTAGGGGTGCCCTAGCCTGAAGGCTAGGGGGGGCCCTAGCCTTAGCCTAGGGGAGCCTAAAGCCTAGTGGTGCCCTAGCCTGAAGGCTAGGGGGGGGCCCTAGCCTTAGCCTAGGGGAGCCTAAAGCCTAGGGGTGCCCTAGCCTGAAGGCTAGGGGGGGGCCCTAGACTTAGGCTAGGGGAGCCTAAAGCCTAGGGGTGCCCTAGCCTGAAGGCTAGGGGGGGCCCTAGACTTAGGCTAGGGGAGCCTAAAGCCTAGGGGTGCCCTAGCCTGAAGGCTAGGGGGGGGCCTAGACTTAGGCTAGGGGAGCCTAAAGCCTAGGGGTGCCCTAGCCTGAAGGCTAGGGGGGAGCCCTAGCCTTAGCCTAGGGGAGCCTAAAGCCTAGGGGTGCCCTAGCCTGAAGGCTAGGGGGGGGCCCTAGCCTTAGCCTAGGGGAGCCTAAAGCCTAGGGGTGCCCTAGCCTGAAGGCTAGGGGGGGGCCCTAGCCTTAGCCTAGGGGAGCCTAAAGCCTAGGGGTGCCCTAGCCTGAAGGCTAGGGGGGGGCCCTAGCCTTAGCCTAGGGGAGCCTAAAGCCTAGGGGTGCCCTAGCCTGAAGGCTAGGGGGGGGACCTAGCCTTAGCCTAGGGGAGCCTAAAGCCTAGGGGTGCCCTAGCCTGAAGGCTAGGGGGGGGCCCTAGCCTTAGCCTAGGGGAGCCTAAAGCCTAGGGGTGCCGTAGCCTGAAGGCTGGGGGGGGCCCTAGCCTTAGCCTAGGGGAGCCTAAAGCCTAGGGGTGCCCTAGCCTGAAGGCTAGGGGGGGGCCCTAGCCTTAGCCTAGGGGAGCCTAAAGCCTAGGGGTGCCCTAGCCTGAAGGCTAGGGTGGGGCCCTAGCCTTAGCCTAGGGGAGCCTAAAGCCTAGGGGTGCCCTAGCCTGAAGGCTAGGGGGGGGCCCTAGCCTTAGCCTAGGGGAGCCTAAAGCCTAGGGGTGCCCTAGCCTGAAGGCTAGGGGGGGGGCCCTAGCCTTAGCCTAGGGGAGCCTAAAGCCTAGGGGTGCCCTAGCCTGAAGGCTAGGGGGGGGCCCTAGCCTTAGCCTAGGGGAGCCTAAAGCCTAGGGGTGCCCTAGCCTGAAGGCTAGGGGGGGGCCCTAGCCTTAGCCTAGGGGAGCTTAAAGCCTAGGTGTGCCCTAGCCTGAAGGCTAGGGGGGGGCCCTAGCCTTAGCCTAGGGGAGCCTAAAGCCTAGGGGTGCCCTAGCCTGAAGGCTAGGGGGGGCCCTAGCCTTAGCCTAGGGGAGCCTAAAGCCTAGGGGTGCCCTAGCCTGAAGGCTAGGGGGGGCCCTAGCCTTAGCCTAGGGGAGCCTAAAGCCTAGGGGTGCCCTAGCCTGAAGGCTAGGGGGGGGCCCTAGCCTTAGCCTAGGGGAGCCTAAAGCCTAGGGGTGCCCTAGCCTGAAGGCTAGGGGGGGGCCCTAGCCTTAGCCTAGGGGAGCCTAAAGCCTATTGGTGCCCTAGCCTGAAGGCTAGGGGGGGGCCCTAGCCTTAGCCTAGGGGAGCCTAAAGCCTAGGGGTGCCCTAGCCTGAAGGCTAGGGGGGGCCCTAGCCTTAGCCTAGGGGAGCCTAAAGCCTAGGGGTGCCCTAGCCTGAAGGCTAGGGGGGGGCCCTAGCCTTAGCCTAGGGGAGCCTAAAGCCTAGGGGTGCCCTAGCCTGAAGGCCTGGGGGGGGGCCCTAGCCTTAGCCTGGGGAGCCTAAAGCCTAGGGGTGCCCTAGCCTGAAGGCTAGGGGGGGGCCCTAGCCTTAGCCTAGGGGAGCCTAAAGCCTAGGGGTGCCCTAGCCTGAAGGCTAGGGGGGGCCCTAGCCTTAGCCTAGGGGAGCCTAAAGCCTAGGGGTGCCCTAGCCTGAAGGCTAGGGGGGGGCCCTAGCCTTAGCCTAGGGGAGCCTAAAGCCTAGGGGTGCCCTAGCCTGAAGGCCTGGGGGGGGGCCCTAGCCTTAGCCTAGGGGAGCCTAAAGCCTAGGGGTGCCCTAGCCTGAAGGCCTAGGGGGGGGCCCTAGCCTTAGCCTAGGGGAGCCTAAAGCCTAGGGGTGCCCTAGCCTGAAGGCCTAGGGGGGGGCCCTAGCCTTAGCCTAGGGGAGCCTAAAGCCTAGGGGAGCCTAAAGAGGGGTGCCCTAGCCTGAAGGCTAGGGGGGGGCCCTAGCCTTAGCCTAGGGGAGCCTAAAGCCTAGGGGTGCCCTAGCCTGAAGGCTAGGGGGGGGGCCCTAGCCTTAGCCTAGGGGAGCCTAAAGCCTAGGGGTGCCCTAGCCTGAAGGCTAGGGTGGGGGCCCTAGCCTTAGCCTAGGGGAGCCTAAAGCCTAGGGGTGCCCTAGCCTGAAGGCTAGGGGGGGGGCCCTAGCCTTAGCCTAGGGGAGCCTAAAGCCTAGGGGTGCCCTAGCCTGAAGGCTAGGGGGGGGGCCCTAGCCTTAGCCTAGGGGAGCCTAAAGCCTAGGGGTGCCCTAGCCTGAAGGCTAGGGGGGGGCCCTAGCCTTAGCCTAGGGGAGCATAAAGCCTAGGGGTGCCCTAGCCTGAAGGCTAGGGGGGGGCCCTAGCCTTAGCCTAGGGGAGCCTAAAGCCTAGGGGTGCCCTAGCCTGAAGGCTAGGGGGGGGCCCTAGCCTTAGCCTAGGGGAGCCTAAAGCCTAGGGGTGCCCTAGCCTGAAGGCTAGGGGGGGGCCCTAGCCTTAGCCTAGGGGAGCCTAAAGCCTAGGGGTGCCCTAGCCTGAAGGCTAGGGGGGGGCCCTAGCCTTAGCCTAGGGGAGCCTAAAGCCTAGGGGTGCCCTAGCCTGAAGGCTAGGGGGGGGCCCTAGCCTTAGCCTAGGGGAGCCTAAAGCCTAGGGGTGCCCTAGCCTGAAGGCTAGGGGGGGGCCCTAGCCTTAGCCTAGGGGAGCCTAAAGCCTAGGGGTGCCCTAGCCTGAAGGCTAGGGGGGGGCCCTAGCCTTAGCCTAGGGGAGCCTAAAGCCTAGGGGTGCCCTAGCCTGAAGGCTAGGGGGGGGCCCTAGCCTTAGCCTAGGGGAGCCTAAAGCCTAGGGGTGCCCTAGCCTGAAGGCTAGGGGGGGGCCCTAGCCTTAGCCTAGGGGAGCCTAAAGCCTAGGGGTGCCCTAGCCTGAAGGCTAGGGGGGGGCCCTAGCCTTAGCCTAGGGGAGCCTAAAGCCTAGGGGTGCCCTAGCCTGAAGGCTAGGGGGGGCCCTAGCCTTAGCCTAGGGGAGCCTAAAGCCTAGGGGTGCCCTACCCTGAAGGCTAGGGGGGGGCCCTAGCCTTAGCCTAGGGGAGCCTAAAGCCTAGGGGTGCCCTAGCCTGAAGGCTAGGGGGGGCCCTAGCCTTAGCCTAGGGGAGCCTAAAGCCTAGGGGTGCCCTAGCCTGAAGGCTAGGGGGGGCCCTAGCCTTAGCCTAGGGGAGCCTAAAGCCTAGGGGTGCCCTAGCCTGAAGGCTAGGGGGGGCCCTAGCCTTAGCTTACGGGAGCCTAAAGCCTAGGGGTGCCCTAGCCTGAAGGCTAGGGCGGGGCCTAGCCTTAGCCTAGGGGAGCCTAAAGCCTAGGGGTGCCCTAGCCTGAAGGCTAGGGGGGGCCCTAGCCTTAGCCTAGGGGAGCCTAAAGCCTAGGGGTGCCCTAGCCTGAAGGCTAGGGGGGGGGCCCTAGCATTACATTGGGGAGCCTAAAGCCTAGGGGTGCCCTAGCCTGAAGGCTAGGGGGGGGCCCTAGCCTTAGCCTAGGGGAGCCTAAAGCCTAGGGGTGCCCTAGCCTGAAGGCTAGGGGGGGCCCTAGCCTTAGCCTAGGGGAGCCTAAAGCCTAGGGGTGCCCTAGCCTGAAGGCTAGGGGGGGCCCTAGCCTTAGCCTAGGGGAGCCTAAAGCCTCGGGGTGCCCTAGCCTGAAGGCTAGGGGGGGCCCTAGCCTTAGCCTAGGGGAGCCTAAAGCCTCGGGGTGCCCTAGCCTGAAGGCTAGGGGGGGCCCTAGCCTTAGCCTAGGGGAGCCTAAAGCCTCGGGGTGCCCTAGCCTGAAGGCTAGGGGGGGCCCTAGCCTTAGCCTAGGGGAGCCTAAAGCCTCGGGGTGCCCTAGCCTGAAGGCTAGGGGGGGCCCTAGCCTTAGCCTAGGGGAGCCTAAAGCCTCGGGGTGCCCTAGCCTGAAGGCTAGGGGGGGCCTTAGCCTTAGCCTAGGGGAGCCTAAAGCCTCGGGGTGCCCTAGCCTGAAGGCTAGGGGGGGCCCTAGCCTTAGCCTAGGGGAGCCTAAAGCCTCGGGGTGCCCTAGCCTGAAGGCTAGGGGGGGCCCTAGCCTTAGCCTAGGGGAGCCTAAAGCCTCGGGGTGCCCTAGCCTGAAGGCTAGGGGGGGCCCTAGCCTTAGCCTAGGGGAGCCTAAAGCCTAGGGGTGCCCTAGCCTGAAGGCTAGGGGGGGCCCTAGCCTTAGCCTAGGGGAGCCTAAAGCCTAGGGGTGCCCTAGCCTGAAGGCTAGGGGGGGCCCTAGCCTTAGCCTAGGGGAGCCTAAAGCCTAGGGGTGCCCTAGCCTGAAGGCTAGGGGGGGGCCCTAGCCTTAGCCTAGGGGAGCCTAAAGCCTAGGGGTGCCCTAGCCTGAAGGCTAGGGGGGGGCCCTAGCCTTAGCCTAGGGGAGCCTAAAGCCTAGGGGTGCCCTAGCCTGAAGGCTAGGGGGGGGCCCTAGCCTTAGCCTAGGGGAGCCTAAAGCCTAGGGGTGCCCTAGCCTGAAGGCTAGGGGGGGGGCCCTAGCCTTAGCCTAGGGGAGCCTAAAGCCTAGGGGTGCCCTAGCCTGAAGGCTAGGGGGGGGCCCTAGCCTTAGCCTAGGGGAGCCTAAAGCCTAGGGGTGCCCTAGCCTGAAGGCTAGGGGGGGGCCCTAGCCTTAGCCTAGGGGAGCCTAAAGCCTAGGGGTGCCCTAGCCTGAAGGCTAGGGGGGGGCCCTAGCCTTAGCCTAGGGGAGCCTAAAGCCTAGGGGTGCCCTAGCCTGAAGGCTAGGGGGGGCCCTAGCCTTAGCCTAGGGGAGCCTAAAGCCTAGGGGTGCCCTAGCCTGAAGGCTAGGGGGGGCCCTAGCCTTAGCCTAGGGGAGCCTAAAGCCTAGGGGTGCCCTAGCCTGAAGGCTAGGGGGGGGCCCTAGCCTTAGCCTAGGGGAGCCTAAAGCCTAGGGGTGCCCTAGCCTGAAGGCTAGGGGGGGGCCCTAGCCTTAGCCTAGGGGAGCCTAAAGCCTAGGGGTGCCCTAGCCTGAAGGCTAGGGAGGGGCCCTAGCCTTAGCCTAGGGGAGCCTAAAGCCTAGGGGTGCCCTAGCCTGAAGGCTAGGGGGGGGGCCCTAGCCTTAGCCTAGGGGAGCCTAAAGCCTAGGGGTGCCCTAGCCTGAAGGCTAGGGGGGGGCCCTAGCCTTAGCCTAGGGGAGCCTAAAGCCTAGGGGTGCCCTAGCCTGAAGGCTAGGGGGGGCCCTAGCCTTAGCCTAGGGGAGCCTAAAGCCTAGGGGTGCCCTAGCCTGAAGGCTAGGGGGGGCCCTAGCCTTAGCCTAGGGGAGCCTAAAGCCTCGGGGTGCCCTAGCCTGAAGGCTAGGGGGGGCCCTAGCCTTAGCCTAGGGGAGCCTAAAGCCTCGGGGTGCCCTAGCCTGAAGGCTAGGGGGGGCCCTAGCCTTAGCCTAGGGGAGCCTAAAGCCTCGGGGTGCCCTAGCCTGAAGGCTAGGGGGGGCCCTAGCCTTAGCCTAGGGGAGCCTAAAGCCTCGGGGTGCCCTATTCTGAAGGCTAGGGGGGCCCTAGCCTTAGCCTAGTGGAGCCTAAAGCCTCGGGGTGCCCTAGCCTGAAGGCTAGGGGGGGCCCTAGGCTTAGCCTAGGGGAGCCTAAAGCCTCGGGGTGCCCTAGCCTGAAGGCTAGGGGGGGCCCTAGCCTTAGCCTAGGGGAGCCTAAAGCCTCGGGGTGCCCTAGCCTGAAGGCTAGGGGGGGCCCTAGCCTTAGCCTAGGGGAGCCTAAAGCCTCGGGGTGCCCTAGCCTGAAGGCTAGGGGGGGCCCTAGCCTTAGCCTAGGGGAGCCTAAAGCCTCGGGGTGCCCTAGCCTGAAGCTAGGGGGGGGGCCTAGCCTTAGCCTAGGGGAGCCTAAAGCCTAGGGGTGCCCTAGCCTGAAGGCTAGGGGGGGGCCCTAGCCTTAGCCTAGGGGAGCCTAAAGCCTAGGGGTGCCCTAGCCTGAAGGCTAGGGGGGGGGCCCTAGCCTTAGCCTAGGGGAGCCTAAAGCCTAGGGGTGCCCTAGCCTGAAGGCTAGGGGGGGGCCCTAGCCTTAGCCTAGGGGAGCCTAAAGCCTCGGGGTGCCCTAGCCTGAAGGCTAGGGGGGCCCTAGCCTTAGCCTAGGGGAGCCTAAAGCCTCGGGGTGCCCTAGCCTGAAGGCTAGGGGGGGGCCCTAGCCTTAGCCTAGGGGAGCCTAAAGCCTAGGGGTGCCCTAGCCTGAAGGCTAGGGGGTCCCTAGCCTTAGCCGAGGGGAGCCTAAAGCCTAGGGGTGCCCTAGCCTGAAGGCTAGGGGGGCCCTAGCCTTAGCCTAGGGGAGCCTAAAGCCTAGGGGTGCCCTAGCCTGAAGGCTAGGGGGGGGGCCCTAGCCTTAGCCTAGGGGAGCCTAAAGCCTAGGGGTGCCCTAGCCTGAAGGCTAGGGGGGGGGCCTAGCCTTAGCCTAGGGGAGCCTAAAGCCTAGGGGTGCCCTAGCCTGAAGGCTAGGGGGGGGCCCTAGCCTTAGCCTAGGGGAGCCTAAAGCCTAGGGGTGCCCTAGCCTGAAGGCTAGGGGGGGGCCCTAGCCTTAGCCTAGGGGAGCCTAAAGCCTAGGGGTGCCCTAGCCTGAAGGCTAGGGGGGGCCCTAGCCTTAGCCTAGGGGAGCCTAAAGCCTAGGGGTGCCCTAGCCTGAAGGCTAGGGGGGCCCTAGCCTTAGCCTAGGGGAGCCTAAAGCCTCGGGGTGCCCTAGCCTGAAGGCTAGGGGGGGCCCTAGCCTTAGCCTAGGGGAGCCTAAAGCCTCGGGGTGCCCTAGCCTGAAGACTAGGGGGGGCCCTAGCCTTAGCCTAGGGGAGCCTAAAGCCTCGGGGTGCCCTAGCCTGAAGGCTAGGGGGGGCCCTAGCCTTAGCCTAGGGGAGCCTAAAGCCTAGGGGTGCCCTAGCCTGAAGGCTAGGGGGGGGTCCTAGCCTTAGCCTAGGGGAGCCTAAAGCCTCGGGGTGCCCTAGCCTGAAGGCTAGGGGGGGCCCTAGCCTTAGCCTAGGGGAGCCTAAAGCCTAGGGGTGCCCTAGCCTGAAGGCTAGGGGGGGCCCTAGCCTTAGCCTAGGGGAGCCTAAAGCCTAGGGGTGCCCTAGCCTGAAGGCTAGGGGGGGGCCCTAGCCTTAGCCTAGGGGAGCCTAAAGCCTAGGGGTGCCCTAGCCTGAAGGCTAGGGGGGGGCCCTAGCCTTAGCCTAGGGGAGCCTAAAGCCTAGGGGTGCCCTAGCCTGAAGGCTAGGGGGGGCCCTAGCCTTAGCCTAGGGGAGCCTAAAGCCTAGGGGTGCCCTAGCCTGAAGGCTAGGGGGGGCCCTAGCCTTAGCCTAGGGGAGCCTAAAGCCTAGGGGTGCCCTAGCCTGAAGGCTAGGGGGGGCCCTAGCCTTAGCCTAGGGGAGCCTAAAGCCTCGGGGTGCCCTAGCCTGAAGGCTAGGGGGGGCCCTAGCCTTAGCCTAGGGGAGCCTAAAGCCTCGGGGTGCCCTAGCCTGAAGGCTAGGGGGGGCCCTAGCCTTAGCCTAGGGGAGCCTAAAGCCTCGGGGTGCCCTAGCCTGAAGGCTAGGGGGGGCCCTAGCCTTAGCCTAGGGGAGCCTAAAGCCTCGGGGTGCCCTAGCCTGAAGGCTAGGGGGGGCCCTAGCCTTAGCCTAGGGGAGCCTAAAGCCTCGGGGTGCCCTAGCCTGAAGGCTAGGGGGGGCCCTAGCCTTAGCCTAGGGGAGCCTAAAGCCTCGGGGTGCCCTAGCCTGAAGGCTAGGGGGGGCCCTAGCCTTAGCCTAGGGGAGCCTAAAGCCTCGGGGTGCCCTAGCCTGAAGGCTAGGGGGGGCCCTAGCCTTAGCCTAGGGGAGCCTAAAGCCTCGGGGTGCCCTAGCCTGAAGGCTAGGGGGGGCCCTAGCCTTAGCCTAGGGGAGCCTAAAGCCTAGGGGTGCCCTAGCCTGAAGGCTAGGGGGGGCCCTAGCCTTAGCCTAGGGGAGCCTAAAGCCTAGGGGTGCCCTAGCCTGAAGGCTAGGGGGGGGCCCTAGCCTTAGCCTAGGGGAGCCTAAAGCCTAGGGTTGCCCTAGCCTGAAGGCTAGGGGGGGGCCCTAGCCTTAGCCTAGGGGAGCCTAAAGCCTAGGGGTGCCCTAGCCTGAAGGCTAGGGGGGGGGCCCTAGCCTTAGCCTAGGGGAGCCTAAAGCCTAGGGGTGCCCTAGCCTGAAGGCTAGGGGGGGGCCCTAGCCTTAGCCTAGGGGAGCCTAAAGCCTAGGGGTGCCCTAGCCTGAAGGCTAGGGGGGGGCCCTAGCCTTAGCCTAGGGGAGCCTAAAGCCTAGGGGTGCCCTAGCCTGAAGGCTAGGGGGGGGGCCTAGCCTTAGCCTAGGGGAGCCTAAAGCCTAGGGGTGCCCTAGCCTGAAGGCTAGGGGGGGGCCCTAGCCTTAGCCTAGGGGAGCCTAAAGCCTAGGGGTGCCCTAGCCTGAAGGCTAGGGGGGGGCCCTAGCCTTAGCCTAGGGGAGCCTAAAGCCTAGGGGTGCCCTAGCCTGAAGGCTAGGGGGGGGCCCTAGCCTTAGCCTAGGGGAGCCTAAAGCCTAGGGGTGCCCTAGCCTGAAGGCTAGGGGGGGGCCCTAGCCTTAGCCTAGGGGAGCCTAAAGCCTAGGGGTGCCCTAGCCTGAAGGCTAGGGGGGGGCCCTAGCCTTAGCCTAGGGGAGCCTAAAGCCTAGGGGTGCCCTAGCCTGAAGGCTAGGGGGGGCCCTAGCCTTAGCCTAGGGGAGCCTAAAGCCTAGGGGTGCCCTAGCCTGAAGGCTAGGGGGGGCCCTAGCCTTAGCCTAGGGGAGCCTAAAGCCTCGGGGTGCCCTAGCCTGAAGTCTAGGGGGGGCCCTAGCCTTAGCCTAGGGGAGCCTAAAGCCTCGGGGTGCCCTAGCCTGAAGGCTAGGGGGGGCCCTAGCCTTAGCCTAGGGGAGCCTAAAGCCTCGGGGTGCCCTAGCCTGAAGGCTAGGGGGGGCCCTAGCCTTAGCCTAGGGGAGCCTAAAGCCTCGGGGTGCCCTATTCTGAAGGCTAGGGGGGCCCTAGCCTTAGCCTAGTGGAGCCTAAAGCCTCGGGGTGCCCTAGCCTGAAGGCTAGGGGGGGCCCTAGCCTTAGCCTAGGGGAGCCTAAAGCCTCGGGGTGCCCTAGCCTGAAGGCTAGGGGGGGCCCTAGCCTTAGCCTAGGGGAGCCTAAAGCCTCGGGGTGCCCTAGCCTGAAGGCTAGGGGGGGCCCTAGCCTTAGCCTAGGGGAGCCTAAAGCCTCGGGGTGCCCTAGCCTGAAGGCTAGGGGGGGCCCTAGCCTTAGCCTAGGGGAGCCTAAAGCCTCGGGGTGCCCTAGCCTGAAGCTAGGGGGGGGCCCTAGCCTTAGCCTAGGGGAGCCTAAAGCCTAGGGGTGCCCTAGCCTAAAGGCTAGGGGGGGGCCCTAGCCTTAGCCTAGGGGAGCCTAAAGCCTAGGGGTGCCCTAGCCTGAAGGCTAGGGGGGGGGCCCTAGCCTTAGCCTAGGGGAGCCTAAAGCCTAGGGGTGCCCTAGCCTGAAGGCTAGGGGGGGGGCCTAGCCTTAGCCTAGGGGAGCCTAAAGCCTCGGGGTGCCCTAGCCTGAAGGCTAGGGGGGCCCTAGCCTTAGCCTAGGGGAGCCTAAAGCCTCGGGGTGCCCTAGCCTGAAGGCTAGGGGGGGGCCCTAGCCTTAGCCTAGGGGAGCCTAAAGCCTAGGGGTGCCCTAGCCTGAAGGCTAGGGGGGGCCCTAGCCTTAGCCGAGGGGAGCCTAAAGCCTAGGGGTGCCCTAGCCTGAAGGCTAGGGGGGGCCCTAGCCTTAGCCTAGGGGAGCCTAAAGCCTAGGGGTGCCCTAGCCTGAAGGCTAGGGGGGGGCCCTAGCCTTAGCCTAGGGGAGCCTAAAGCCTAGGGGTGCCCTAGCCTGAAGGCTAGGGGGGGGCCCTAGCCTTAGCCTAGGGGAGCCTAAAGCCTAGGGGTGCCCTAGCCTGAAGGCTAGGGGGGGGCCCTAGCCTTAGCCTAGGGGAGCCTAAAGCCTAGGGGTGCCCTAGCCTGAAGGCTAGGGGGGGGCCCTAGCCTTAGCCTAGGGGAGCCTAAAGCCTAGGCGTGCCCTAGCCTGAAGGCTAGGGGGGGCCCTAGCCTTAGCTTGGGGAGCCTAAAGCCTAGGGGTGCCCTAGCCTGAAGGCTAGGGGGGCACTAGCCTTAGCCTAGGGGAGCCTAAAGCCTCGGGGTGCCCTAGCCTGAAGGCTAGGGGGGGCCCTAGCCTTAGCCTAGGGGAGCCTAAAGCCTCGGGGTGCCCTAGCCTGAAGACTAGGGGGGGCCCTAGCCTTAGCCTAGGGGAGCCTAAAGCCTCGGGGTGCCCTAGCCTGAAGGCTAGGGGGGGCCCTAGCCTTAGCCTAGGGGAGCCTAAAGCCTAGGGGTGCCCTAGCCTGAAGGCTAGGGGGGGGTCCTAGCCTTAGCCTAGGGGAGCCTAAAGCCTCGGGGTGCCCTAGCCTGAAGGCTAGGGGGGGCCCTAGCCTTAGCCTAGGGGAGCCTAAAGCCTCGGGGTGCCCTAGCCTGAAGGCTAGGGGGGGGCCCTAGCCTTAGCCGAGGGGAGCCTAAAGCCTCGGGGTGCCCTAGCCTGAAGGCTAGGGGGGCCCTAGCCTTAGCCGAGGGGAGCCTAAAGCCTCGGGGTGCCCTAGCCTGAAGGCTAGGGGGGGCCCTAGCCTTAGCCGAGGGGAGCCTAAAGCCTCGGGGTGCCCTAGCCTGAAGGCTAGGGGGGGCCCTAGCCTTAGCCGAGGGGAGCCTAAAGCCTCGGGGTGCCCTAGCCTGAAGGCTAGGGGGGGCCCTAGCCTTAGCCGAGGGGAGCCTAAAGCCTCGGGGTGCCCTAGCCTGAAGGCTAGGGGGGGCCCTAGCCTTAGCCGAGGGGAGCCTAAAGCCTCGGGGTGCCCTAGCCTGAAGGCTAGGGGGGGCCCTAGCCTTAGCCGAGGGGAGCCTAAAGCCTCGGGGTGCCGTAGCCTGAAGGCTAGGGGGGGCCCTAGCCTTAGCCGAGGGGAGCCTAAAGCCTCGGGGTGCCCTAGCCTGAAGGCTAGGGGGGGCCCTAGCCTTAGCCTAGGGGAGCCTAAAGCCTCGGGGTGCCCTAGCCTGAAGGCTAGGGGGGGCCCTAGCCTTAGCCTAGGGGAGCCTAAAGCCTAGGGGTGCCCTAGCCTGAAGGCTAGGGGGGGCCCTAGCCTTAGCCTAGGGGAGCCTAAAGCCTCGGGGTGCCCTAGCCTGAAGGCTAGGGGGGGCCCTAGCCTTAGCCTAGGGGAGCCTAAAGCCTCGGGGTGCCCTAGCCTGAAGGCTAGGGGGGGCCCTAGCCTTAGCCTAGGGGAGCCTAAAGCCTCAGGGTGCCCTAGCCTGAAGGCTAGGGGGGGCCCTAGCCTTAGCCTAGGGGAGCCTAAAGCCTCGGGGTGCCCTAGCCTGAAGGCTAGGGGGGGCCCTAGCCTTAGCCTAGGGGAGCCTAAAGCCTCGGGGTGCCCTAGCCTGAAGGCTAGGGGGGGCCCTAGCCTTAGCCTAGGGGAGCCTAAAGCCTCGGGGTGCCCTAGCCTGAAGGCTAGGGGGGGCCCTAGCCTTAGCCTAGGGGAGCCTAAAGCCTCGGGGTGCCCTAGCCTGAAGGCTAGAGGGGGCCCTAGCCTTAGCCTAGGGGAGCCTAAAGCCTCGGGGTGCCCTAGCCTGAAGGCTAGGGGGGGCCCTAGCCTTAGCCTAGGGGAGCCTAAAGCCTCGGGGTGCCCTAGCCTGAAGGCTAGGGGGGGCCCTAGCCTTAGCCTAGGGGAGCCTAAAGCCTCGGGGTGCCCTAGCCTGAAGGCTAGGGGGGGCCCTAGCCTTAGCCTAGGGGAGCCTAAAGCCTCGGGGTGCCCTAGCCTGAAGGCTAGGGGGGGCCCTAGCCTTAGCCTAGGGGAGCCTAAAGCCTCGGGGTGCCCTAGCCTGAAGGCTAGGGGGGGCCCTAGCCTTAGCCTAGGGGAGCCTAAAGCCTCGGGGTGCCCTAGCCTGAAGGCTAGGGGGGGCCCTAGCCTTAGCCTAGGGGAGCCTAAAGCCACGGGGTGCCCTAGCCTGAAGGCTAGGGGGGGCCCTAGCCTTAGCCTAGGGGAGCCTAAAGCCTCGGGGTGCCCTAGCCTGAAGGCTAGGGGGGGCCCTAGCCTTAGCCTAGGGGAGCCTAAAGCCTCGGGGTGCCCTAGCCTGAAGGCTAGGGGGGGCCCTAGCCTTAGCCTAGGGGAGCCTAAAGCCTCGGGGTGCCCTAGCCTGAAGGCTAGGGGGGGCCCTAGCCTTAGCCTAGGGGAGCCTAAAGCCTCGGGGTGCCCTAGCCTGAAGGCTAGGGGGGGCCCTAGCCTTAGCCTAGGGGAGCCTAAAGCCTCGGGGTGCCCTAGCCTGAAGGCTAGGGGGGGCCCTAGCCTTAGCCTAGGGGAGCCTAAAGCCTCGGGGTGCCCTAGCCTGAAGGCTAGGGGGGGCCCTAGCCTTAGCCTAGGGGATCCTAAAGCCTCGGGGTGCCCTAGCCTGAAGGCTAGGGGGGGCCCTAGCCTTAGCCTAGGGGAGCCTAAAGCCTCGGGTGCCCTAGCCTGAAGGCTAGGGGGGGCCCTAGCCTTAGCCTAGGGGAGCCTAAAGCCTCGGGGTGCCCTAGCCTGAAGGCTAGGGGGGGCCCTAGCCTTAGCCTAGGGGAGCCTAAAGCCTAGGGGTGCCCTAGCCTGAAGGCTAGGGGGGGCCCTAGCCTTAGCCTAGGGGAACCTAAAGCCTAGGGGTGCCCTAGCCTGAAGGCTAGAGGGGGCCCTAGCCTTAGCCTAGGGGAGCCTAAAGCCTAGGGGTGCCCTAGCCTGAAGGCTAGGGGGGGCCCTAGCCTTAGCCTAGGGGAGCCTAAAGCCTAGGGGTGCCCTAGCCTGAAGGCTAGGGGGGGCCCTAGCCTTAGCCTAGGGGAGCCTAAAGCCTAGGGGTGCCCTAGCCTGAAGGCTAGGGGGGGGCCCTAGCCTTAGCCTAGGGGAGCCTAAAGCCTAGGGGTGCCCTAGCCTGAAGACTAGGGGGGGGCCCTAGCCTTAGCCTAGGGGAGCCTAAAGCCTAGGGGTGCCCTAGCCTGAAGGCTAGGGGGGGGCCCTAGCCTTAGCCTAGGGGAGCCTAAAGCCTAGGGGTGCCCTAGCCTGAAGGCTAGGGGGGGGCCCTAGCCTTAGCCTAGGGGAGCCTAAAGCCTAGGGGTGCCCTAACCTGAAGGCTAGGGGGGGGGGCCCTAGCCTTAGCCTAAGGGAGCCTAAAGCCTAGGGGTGCCCTAGCCTGAAGGCTAGGGGGGGGGCCCTAGCCTTAGCCTAGGGGAGCCTAAAGCCTAGGGGTGCCCTAGACTGAAGGCTAGGGGGGGGCCCTAGCCTTAGCCTAGGGGAGCCTAAAGCCTAGGGGTGCCCTAGCCTGAAGGCTAGGGGGGGGCCTAGCCTTAGCCTAGGGGAGCCTAAAGCCTAGGGGTGCCCTAGCCTGAAGGCTAGGGGGGGGCCCTAGCCTTAGCCTAGGGGAGCCTAAAGCCTCGGGGTGCCCTAGCCTGAAGGCTAGGGGGGGCCTTAGCCTTAGCCTAGGGGAGCCTAAAGCCTCGGGGTGCCCTAGCCTGAAGGCTAGGGGGGGCCCTAGCTTTAGCCTAGGGGAGCCTAAAGCCTAGGGGTGCCCTAGCCTGAAGGCTAGGGGGGGCCCTAGCCTTAGCCTAGGGGAGCCTAAAGCCTCGGGGTGCCCTAGCCTGAAGGCTAGGGGGGGCCCTAGCCTTAGCCTAGGGGAGCCTAAAGCCTCGGGGTGCCCTAGCCTGAAGGCTAGGGGGGGCCCTAGCCTTAGCCTAGGGGAGCCTAAAGCCTCGGGGTGCCCTAGCCTGAAGGCTAGGGGGGGCCCTAGCCTTAGCCTAGGGGAGCCTAAAGCCTCGGGGTGCCCTAGCCTGAAGGCTAGGGGGGGCCCTAGCCTTAGCCTAGGGGAGCCTAAAGCCTCGGGGTGCCCTAGCCTGAAGGCTAGGGGGGGCCCTAGCCTTAGCCTAGGGGAGCCTAAAGCCTAGGGGTGCCATAGCCTGAAGCTAGGGGGGGCCCTAGCCTTAGCCTAGGGGAGCCTAAAGCCTAGGGGTGCCCTAGCCTGAAGGCTAGGGGGGGCCCTAGCCTTAGCCTAGGGGAGCCTAAAGCCTCGGGGTGCCCTAGCCTGAAGGCTAGGGGGGGCCCTAGCCTTAGCCTAGGGGAGCCTAAAGCCTCGGGGTGCCCTAGCCTGAAGGCTAGGGGGGGGCCCTAGCCTTAGCCTAGGGGAGCCTAAAGCCTCGGGGTGCCCTAGCCTGAAGGCTAGGGGGGGCCCTAGCCTTAGCCTAGGGGAGCCTAAAGCCTCGGGGTGCCCTAGCCTGAAGGCTAGGGGGGGCCCTAGCCTTAGCCGAGGGGAGCCTAAAGCCTCGGGGTGCCCTAGCCTGAAGGCTAGGGGGGGGCCCTAGCCTTAGCCTAGGGGAGCCTAAAGCCTCGGGGTGCCCTAGCCTGAAGGCTAGGGGGGGCCCTAGCCTTAGCCTAGGGGAGCCTAAAGCCTCGGGGTGCCCTAGCCTGAAGGCTAGGGGGGCCCTAGCCTTAGCCGAGGGGAGCCTAAAGCCTCGGGGTGCCCTAGCCTGAAGGCTAGGGGGGGCCCTAGCCTTAGCCTAGGGGAGCCTAAAGCCTAGGGGTGCCCTAGCCTGAAGGCTAGGGGGGCCCTAGCCTTAGCCTAGGGGAGCCTAAAGCCTCGGGGTGCCCTAGCCTGAAGGCTAGGGGGGGCCCTAGCCTTAGCCTAGGGGAGCCTAAAGCCTAGGGGTGCCCTAGCCAGAGGGCTAGGGGGGGCCCTAGCCTTAGCCTAGGGGAGCCTAAAGCCTAGGGGTGCCCTAGCCTGAAGGCTAGGGGGGGGCCCTAGCCTTAGCCTAGGGGAGCCTAAAGCCTAGGGGTGCCCTAGCCTGAAGGCTAGGGGGGGGCCTAGCCTTAGCCTAGGGGAGCCTAAA
Source organism: Tenrec ecaudatus (assembly GCF_050624435.1). Lineage (NCBI taxonomy): Eukaryota > Metazoa > Chordata > Mammalia > Afrosoricida > Tenrecidae > Tenrec > Tenrec ecaudatus. Next base: position 57,053 of record NW_027458590.1, on the reverse strand, counting down.
GCCTAGGGGTGCCCTAGCCTGAAGGCTAGGGGGGGGCCTAGCCTTAGCCTAGGGGAGCCTAAAGCCTAGGGGTGCCCTAGCCTGAAGGCTAGGGGGGGCCCTAGCCTTAGCCTAGGGGAGCCTAAAGCCTAGGGGTGCCCTAGCCTGAAGGCTAGGGGGGGCCCTAGCCTTAGCCTAGGGGAGCCTAAAGCCTAGGGGTGCCCTAGCCTGAAGGCTAGGGGGGGGCCCTAGCCTTAGCCTAGGGGAGCCTAAAGCCTAGGGGTGCCCTAGCCTGATGGCTAGGGGGGGCCCTAGCCTTAGCCTAGGGGAGCCTAAAGCCTAGGGGTGCCCTAGCCTGAAGTCTAGGGGGGGCCCTAGCCTTAGCCTAGGGGAGCCTAAAGCCTAGGGGTGCCCTAGCCTGAAGGCTAGGGGGGGCCCTAGCCTTAGCCTAGGGGAGCCTAAAGCCTAGGGGTGCCCTAGCCTGAAGGCTAGGGGGGGCCCTAGCCTTAGCCTAGGGGAGACTAAAGCCTAGGGGTGCCCTAGCCTGAAGGCTAGGGGGGGCCCTAGCCTTAGCCTAGGGGAGCCTAAAGCCTAGGGGTGCCCTAGCCTGAAGGCTAGGGGGGGCCCTAGCCTTAGCCTAGGGGAGCCTAAAGCCTAGGGGTGCCCTAGCCTGAAGGCTAGGGGGGCCCTAGCCTTAGCCTAGGGGAGCCTAAAGCCTAGGGGTGCCCTAGCCTGAAGGCTAGGGGGGGCCCTAGCCTTAGCCTAGGGGAACCTAAAGCCTAGGGGTGCCCTAGCCTGAAGGCTAGGGGGTGCCCTAGCCTTAGCCTAGGGGAACCTAAAGCCTAGGGGTGCCCTAGCCTGAAGGCTAGAGGGGGCCCTAGCCTTAGCCTAGGGGAGCCTAAAGCCTAGGGGTGCCCTAGCCTGAAGGCTAGGGGGGGCCCTAGCCTTAGCCTAGGGGAGCCTAAAGCCTAGGGGTGCCCTAGCCTGAAGGCTAGGGGGGGCCCTAGCCTTAGCCTAGGGGAGCCTAAAGCCTAGGGGTGCCCTAGCCTGAAGGCTAGGGGGGGGCCCTAGCCTTAGCCTAGGGGAGCCTAAAGCCTAGGGGTGCCCTAGCCTGAAGACTAGGGGGGGGCCCTAGCCTTAGCCTAGGGGAGCCTAAAGCCTAGGGGTGCCCTAGCCTGAAGGCTAGGGGGGGGCCCTAGCCTTAGCCTAGGGGAGCCTAAAGCCTAGGGGTGCCCTAGCCTGAAGGCTAGGGGGGGGCCCTAGCCTTAGCCTAGGGGAGCCTAAAGCCTAGGGGTGCCCTAACCTGAAGGCTAGGGGGGGGGCCCTAGCCTTAGCCTAAGGGAGCCTAAAGCCTAGGGGTGCCCTAGCCTGAAGGCTAGGGGGGGGCCCTAGCCCTAGCCTAGGGGAGCCTAAAGCCTAGGGGTGCCCTAGACTGAAGGCTAGGGGGGGGCCCTAGCCTTAGCCTAGGGGAGCCTAAAGCCTAGGGGTGCCCTAGCCTGAAGGCTAGGGGGGGGCCTAGCCTTAGCCTAGGGGAGCCTAAAGCCTAGGGGTGCCCTAGCCTGAAGGCTAGGGGGGGGCCCTAGCCTTAGCCTAGGGGAGCCTAAAGCCTCGGGGTGCCCTAGCCTGAAGGCTAGGGGGGGCCTTAGCCTTAGCCTAGGGGAGCCTAAAGCCTCGGGGTGCCCTAGCCTGAAGGCTAGGGGGGGCCCTAGCCTTAGCCTAGGGGAGCCTAAAGCCTAGGGGTGCCCTAGCCTGAAGGCTAGGGGGGGCCCTAGCCTTAGCCTAGGGGAGCCTAAAGCCTCGGGGTGCCCTAGCCTGAAGGCTAGGGGGGGCCCTAGCCTTAGCCTAGGGGAGCCTAAAGCCTCGGGGTGCCCTAGCCTGAAGGCTAGGGGGGGCCCTAGCCTTAGCCTAGGGGAGCCTAAAGCCTCGGGGTGCCCTAGCCTGAAGGCTAGGGGGGGCCCTAGCCTTAGCCTAGGGGAGCCTAAAGCCTCGGGGTGCCCTAGCCTGAAGGCTAGGGGGGGCCCTAGCCTTAGCCTAGGGGAGCCTAAAGCCTCGGGGTGCCCTAGCCTGAAGGCTAGGGGGGGCCCTAGCCTTAGCCTAGGGGAGCCTAAAGCCTAGGGGTGCCATAGCCTGAAGCTAGGGGGGGCCCTAGCCTTAGCCTAGGGGAGCCTAAAGCCTAGGGGTGCCCTAGCCTGAAGGCTAGGGGGGGCCCTAGCCTTAGCCTAGGGGAGCCTAAAGCCTCGGGGTGCCCTAGCCTGAAGGCTAGGGGGGGCCCTAGCCTTAGCCTAGGGGAGCCTAAAGCCTCGGGGTGCCCTAGCCTGAAGGCTAGGGGGGGGCCCTAGCCTTAGCCTAGGGGAGCCTAAAGCCTCGGGGTGCCCTAGCCTGAAGGCTATGGGGGGCCCTAGCCTTAGCCTAGGGGAGCCTAAAGCCTCGGGGTGCCCTAGCCTGAAGGCTAGGGGGGGCCCTAGCCTTAGCCGAGGGGAGCCTAAAGCCTCGGGGTGCCCTAGCCTGAAGGCTAGGGGGGGGCCCTAGCCTTAGCCTAGGGGAGCCTAAAGCCTCGGGGTGCCCTAGCCTGAAGGCTAGGGGGGGCCCTAGCCTTAGCCTAGGGGAGCCTAAAGCCTCGGGGTGCCCTAGCCTGAAGGCTAGGGGGGCCCTAGCCTTAGCCGAGGGGAGCCTAAAGCCTCGGGGTGCCCTAGCCTGAAGGCTAGGGGGGGCCCTAGCCTTAGCCTAGGGGAGCCTAAAGCCTAGGGGTGCCCTAGCCTGAAGGCTAGGGGGGCCCTAGCCTTAGCCTAGGGGAGCCTAAAGCCTCGGGGTGCCCTAGCCTGAAGGCTAGGGGGGGCCCTAGCCTTAGCCTAGGGGAGCCTAAAGCCTAGGGGTGCCCTAGCCAGAGGGCTAGGGGGGGCCCTAGCCTTAGCCTAGGGGAGCCTAAAGCCTAGGGGTGCCCTAGCCTGAAGGCTAGGGGGGGGCCCTAGCCTTAGCCTAGGGGAGCCTAAAGCCTAGGGGTGCCCTAGCCTGAAGGCTAGGGGGGGGCCTAGCCTTAGCCTAGGGGAGCCTAAAGCCTAGGGGTGCCCTAGCCTGAAGGCTAGGGGGGGGCCTAGCCTTAGCCTAGGGGAGCCTAAAGCCTAGGGGTGCCCTAGCCTGAAGGCTAGGGGGGGCCCTAGCCTTAGCCTAGGGGAGCCTAAAGCCTAGGGGTGCCCTAGCCTGAAGGCTAGGGGGGGCCCTAGCCTTAGCCTAGGGGAGCCTAAAGCCTAGGGGTGCCCTAGCCTGAAGGCTAGGGGGGGGCCCTAGCCTTAGCCTAGGGGAGCCTAAAGCCTAGGGGTGCCCTAGCCTGATGGCTAGGGGGGGCCCTAGCCTTAGCCTAGGGGAGCCTAAAGCCTAGGGGTGCCCTAGCCTGAAGTCTAGGGGGGGCCCTAGCCTTAGCCTAGGGGAGCCTAAAGCCTAGGGGTGCCCTAGCCTGAAGGCTAGGGGGGGCCCTAGCCTTAGCCTAGGGGAGCCTAAAGCCTAGGGGTGCCCTAGCCTGAAGGCTAGGGGGGGCCCTAGCCTTAGCCTAGGGGAGACTAAAGCCTAGGGGTGCCCTAGCCTGAAGGCTAGGGGGGGCCCTAGCCTTAGCCTAGGGGAGCCTAAAGCCTAGGGGTGCCCTAGCCTGAAGGCTAGGGGGGGCCCTAGCCTTAGCCTAGGGGAGCCTAAAGCCTAGGGGTGCCCTAGCCTGAAGGCTAGGGGGGGCCCTAGCCTTAGCCTAGGGGAGCCTAAAGCCTAGGGGTGCCCTAGCCTGAAGGCTAGGGGGGGCCCTAGCCTTAGCCTAGGGGAGCCTAAAGCCTAGGGGTGCCCTAGCCTGAAGGCTAGGGGGGGCCCTAGCCTTAGCCTAGGGGAGCCTAAAGCCTAGGGGTGCCCTAGCCTGAAGGCTAGGGGGGGCCCTAGCCTTAGCCTAGGGGAGCCTAAAGCCTAGGGGTGCCCTAGCCTGAAGGCTAGGGGGGGCCCTAGCCTTAGCCTAGGGGAGCCTAAAGCCTAGGGGTGCCCTAGCCTGAAGGCTAGGGGGGGCCCTAGCCTTAGCCTAGGGGAGCCTAAAGCCTAGGGGTGCCCTAGCCTGAAGGCTAGGGGGGGCCCTAGCCTTAGCCTAGGGGAGCCTAAAGCCTTGGGGTGCCCTAGCCTGAAGGCTAGGGGGGGCCCTAGCCTTAGCCTAGGGGAGCCTAAAGCCTTGGGGTGCCCTAGCCTGAAGGCTAGGGGGGGCCCTAGCCTTAGCCTAGGGGAGCCTAAAGCCTAGGGGTGCCCTAGCCTGAAGGCTAGGGGGGGCCCTAGCCTTAGCCTAGGGGAGCCTAAAGCCTAGGGGTGCCCTAGCCTGAAGGCTAGGGGGGGCCCTAGCCTTAGCCTATTGGAGCCTAAAGCCTAGGGGTGCCCTAGCCTGAAGGCTAGGGGGGGGCCCTAGCCTTAGCCTAGGGGAGCCTAAAGCCTCGGGGTGCCCTAGCCTGAAGGCTAGGGGGGGCCCTAGCCTTAGCCTAGGGGAGCCTAAAGCCTAGGGGTGCCCTAGCCTGAAGGCTAGGGGGGGCCCTAGCCTTAGCCTAGGGGAGCCTAAAGCCTCGGGGTGCCCTAGCCTGAAGGCTAGGGGGGGCCCTAGCCTTAGCCTAGGGGAGCCTAAAGCCTCGGGGTGCCCTAGCCTGAAGGCTAGGGGGGGCCCTAGCCTTAGCCTAGGGGAGCCTAAAGCCTCGGGGTGCCCTAGCCTGAAGGCTAGGGGGGGCCCTAGCCTTAGCCTAGGGGAGCCTAAAGCCTCGGGGTGCCCTAGCCTGAAGGCTAGGGGGGGCCCTAGCCTTAGCCTAGGGGAGCCTAAAGCCTCGGGGTGCCCTAGCCTGAAGGCTAGGGGGGGCCCTAGCCTTAGCCTAGGGGAGCCTAAAGCCTCGGGGTGCCCTAGCCTGAAGGCTAGGGGGGGCCCTAGCCTTAGCCTAGGGGAGCCTAAAGCCTCGGGGTGCCCTAGCCTGAAGGCTAGGGGGGGCCCTAGCCTTAGCCTAGGGGAGCCTAAAGCCTCGGGGTGCCCTAGCCTGAAGGCTAGGTGGGGCCCTAGCCTTAGCCTAGGGGAGCCTAAAGCCTCGGGGTGCCCTAGCCTGAAGGCTAGGGGGGGGCCCTAGCCTTAGCCTAGGGGAGCCTAAAGCCTCGGGGTGCCCTAGCCTGAAGGCTAGGGGGGGCCCTAGCCTTAGCCTAGGGGAGCCTAAAGCCTCGGGGTGCCCTAGCCTGAAGGCTAGGGGGGGGCCCTAGCCTTAGCCTAGGGGAGCCTAAAGCCTCGGGGTGCCCTAGCCTGAAGGCTAGGGGGGGGCCCTAGCCTTAGCCGAGGGGAGCCTAAAGCCTCGGGGTGCCCTAGCCTGAAGGCTAGGGGGGCCCTAGCCTTAGCCGAGGGGAGCCTAAAGCCTAGGGGTGCCCTAGCCTGAAGGCTAGGGGGGGCCCTAGCCTTAGCCGAGGGGAGCCTAAAGCCTCGGGGTGCCCTAGCCTGAAGGCTAGGGGGGGCCCTAGCCTTAGCCGAGGGGAGCCTAAAGCCTCGGGGTGCCCTAGCCTGAAGGCTAGGGGGGGCCCTAGCCTTAGCCTAGGGGAGCCTAAAGCCTAGGGGTGCCCTAGCCTGAAGGCTAGGGGGGGGCCCTAGCCTTAGCCTAGGGGAGCCTAAAGCCTCGGGGTGCCCTAGCCTGAAGGCTAGGGGGGGCCCTAGCCTTAGCCTAGGGGAGCCTAAAGCCTCGGGGTGCCCTAGCCTGAAGGCTAGGGGGGGCCCTAGCCTTAGCCTAGGGGAGCCTAAAGCCTCGGGGTGCCCTAGCCTGAAGGCTAGGGGGGGCCCTAGCCTTAGCCTAGGGGAGCCTAAAGCCTCGGGGTGCCCTAGCCTGAAGGCTAGGGGGGGCCCTAGCCTTAGCCTAGGGGAGCCTAAAGCCTCGGGGTGCCCTAGCTTGAAGGCTAGGGGGGGCCCTAGCCTTAGCCTAGGGGAGCCTAAAGCCTCGGGGTGCCCTAGCCTGAAGGCTAGGGGGGGCCCTAGCCTTAGCCTAGGGGAGCCTAAAGCCTAGGGGTGCCCTAGCCTGAAGGCTAGGGGGGGCCCTAGCCTTAGCCTAGGGGAGCCTAAAGCCTCGGGGTGCCCTAGCCTGAAGGCTAGGGGGGGCCCTTCCCTTAGCCTAGGGGAGCCTAAAGCCTCGGGGTGCCCTAGCCTGAAGGCTAGGGGGGGCCCTAGCCTTAGCCTAGGGGAGCCTAAAGCCTAGGGGTGCCCTAGCCTGAAGGCTAGGGGGGGCCCTAGCCTTAGCCTAGGGGAGCCTAAAGCCTAGGGGTGCCCTAGCCTGAAGGCTAGGGGGGGCCCTAGCCTTAGCCTAGGGGAGCCTAAAGCCTAGGGGTGCCCTAGCCTGAAGGCTAGGGGGGGCCCTAGCCTTAGCCTAGGGGAGCCTAAAGCCTCGGGGTGCCCTAGCCTGAAGGCTAGGGGGGGCCCTAGCCTTAGCCTAGGGGAGCCTAAAGCCTCGGGGTGCCCTAGCCTGAAGGCTAGGGGGGGCCCTAGCCTTAGCCTAGGGGAGCCTAAAGCCTCGGGGTGCCCTAGCCTGAAGGCTAGGGGGGGCCCTAGCCTTAGCCTAGGGGAGCCTAAAGCCTCGGGGTGCCCTAGCCTGAAGGCTAGGGGGGGCCCTAGCCTTAGCCTAGGGGAGCCTAAAGCCTCGGGGTGCCCTAGCCTGAAGGCTAGGGGGGGCCCTAGCCTTAGCCTAGGGGAGCCTAAAGCCTCGGGGTGCCCTAGCCTGAAGGCTAGGGGGGGCCCTAGCCTTAGCCTAGGGGAGCCTAAAGCCTCGGGGTGCCCTAGCCTGAAGGCTAGGGGGGGCCCTAGCCTTAGCCTAGGGGAGCCTAAAGCCTCGGGGTGCCCTAGCTTGAAGGCTAGGGGGGGCCCTAGCCTTAGCCTAGGGGAGCCTAAAGCCTCGGGGTGCCCTAGCCTGAAGGCTAGGGGGGGCCCTAGCCTTAGCCTAGGGGAGCCTAAAGCCTCGGGGTGCCCTAGCCTGAAGGCTAGGGGGGGCCCTAGCCTTAGCCTAGGGGAGCCTAAAGCCTCGGGGTGCCCTAGCCTGAAGGCTAGGGGGGGCCCTAGCCTTAGCCTAGGGGAGCCTAAAGCCTCGGGGTGCCCTAGCCTGAAGGCTAGGGGGGGCCCTAGCCTTAGCCTAGGGGAGCCTAAAGCCTCGGGGTGCCCTAGCCTGAAGGCTAGGGGGGGCCCTAGCCTTAGCCTAGGGGAGCCTAAAGCCTCGGGGTGCCCTAGCCTGAAGGCTAGGGGGGGCCCTAGCCTTAGCCTAGGGGAGCCTAAAGCCTAGGGGTGCCCTAGCCTGAAGGCTAGGGGGGGCCCTAGCCTTAGCCTAGGGGAGCCTAAAGCCTAGGGGTGCCCTAGCCTGAAGGCTAGGGGAGCCCTAGCCTTAGCCTAGGGGAGCCTAAAGCCTAGGGGTGCCCTAGCCTGAAGGCTAGGGGGGGCCCTATCCTTAGCCTAGGGGAGCCTAAAGCCTAGGGGTGCCCTAGCCTGAAGGCTAGGGGCGCCCTAGCCTTAGCCTAGGGGAGCCTAAAGCCTAGGGGTGCCCTAGCCTGAAGGCTAGGGGGGGCCCTAGCCTTAGCCTAGGGGAGCCTAAAGCCTAGGGGTGCCCTAGCCTGAAGGCTAGGGGCGCCCTAGCCTTAGCCTAGGGGAGCCTAAAGCCTAGGGGTGCCCTAGCCTGAAGGCTAGGGGGGGCCCTAGCCTTAGCCTAGGGGAGCCTAAAGCCTAGGGGTGCCCTAGCCTGAAGGCTAGGGGCGCCCTAGCCTTAGCCTAGGGGAGCCTAAAGCCTTGGGGTGTCCTAGCCTGAAGGCTAGGGGGGGCCCTAGCCTTAGCCTAGGGGAGCCTAAAGCCTAGGGGTGCCCTAGCCTGAAGGCTAGGGGCGCCCTAGCCTTAGCCTAGGGGAGCCTAAAGCCTAGGGGTGCCCTAGCCTGAAGGCTAGGGGGGGCCCTAGCCTTAGCCTAGGGGAGCCTAAAGCCTAGGGGTGCCCTAGCCTGAAGGCTAGGGGGGGCCCTAGCCTTAGCCTAGGGGAGCCTAAAGCCTAGGGGTGCCCTAGCCTGAAGGCTAGGGGGGGCCTTAGCCTTAGCCTAGGGGAGCCTAAAGCCTAGGGGTGCCCTAGCCTGAAGGCTAGGGGGGGCCCTAGCCTTAGCCTAGGGGAGCCTAAAGCCTAGGGGTGCCCTAGCCTGAAGGCTAGGGGGGGCCTTAGCCTTAGCCTAGGGGAGCCTAAAGCCTAGGGGTGCCCTAGCCTGAAGGCTAGGGGCGCCCTAGCCTTAGCCTAGGGGAGCCTAAAGCCTAGGGGTGCCCTAGCCTGAAGGCTAGGGGGGCCCTAGCCTTAGCCTAGGGGAGCCTAAAGCCTAGGGGTGCCCTAGCCTGAAGGCTAGGGGCGCCCTAGCCTTAGCCTAGGGGAGCCTAAAGCCTAGGGGTGCCCTAGCCTGAAGGCTAGGGGGGGCCCTAGCCTTAGCCTAGGGGAGCCTAAAGCCTAGGGGTGCCCTAGCCTGAAGGCTAGGGGCGCCCTAGCCTTAGCCTAGGGGAGCCTAAAGCCTAGGAGTGCCCTAGCCTGAAGGCTAGGGGGGGCCCTAGCCTTAGCCTAGGGGAGCCTAAAGCCTAGGGGTGCCCTAGCCTGAAGGCTAGGGGCGCCCTAGCCTTAGCCTAGGGGAGCCTAAAGCCTAGGGGTGCCCTAGCCTGAAGGCTAGGGGGGGCCCTAGCCTTAGCCTAGGGGAGCCTAAAGCCTAGGGGTGCCCTAGCCTGAAGCCTAGGGGCGCCCTAGCCTTAGCCTAGGGGAGCCTAAAGCCTAGGGGTGCCCTAGCCTGAAGGCTAGGGGGGGCCCTAGCCTTAGCCTAGGGGAGCCTAAAGCCTAGGGGTGCCCTAGCCTGAAGGCTAGGGGGGGCCCTAGCCTTAGCCTAGGGGAGCCTAAAGCCTAGGGGTGCCCTAGCCTGAAGGCTAGGGGCGCCCTAGCCTTAGCCTAGGGGAGCCTAAAGCCTAGGGGTGCCCTAGCCTGAAGGCTAGGGGGGGCCCTAACCTTAGCCTAGGGGAGCCTAAAGCCTAGGGGTTTCCTAGCCTGAAGGCTAGGGGCGCCCTAGCCTTAGCCTAGGGGAGCCTAAAGCCTAGGGGTGCCCTAGCCTGAAGGCTAGGGGGGGCCCTAGCCTTAGCCTAGGGGAGCCTAAAGCCTAGGGGTGCCCTAGCCTGAAGGCTAGGGGCGCCCTAGCCTTAGCCTAGGGGAGCCTAAAGCCTAGGGGTGCCCTAGCCTGAAGGCTAGGGGGGGCCCTAGCCTTAGCCTAGGGGAGCCTAAAGCCTAGGGGTGCCCTAGCCTAAAGGCTAGGGGCGCCCTAGCCTTAGCCTAGGGGAGCCTAAAGCCTAGGGGTGCCCTAGCCTGAAGGCAAGGGGGGGCCCTAGCCTTAGCCTAGGGGAGCCTAAAGCCTAGGGCTGCCCTAGCCTGAAGGCTAGGGGCGCCCTAGCCTTAGCCTAGGGGAGCCTAAAGCCTAGGGGTGCCCTAGCCTGAAGGCTAGGGGGGGCCCTAGCCTTAGCCTAGGGGAGCCTAAAGCCTAGAGGTGCCCTAGCCTGAAGGCTAGGGGCGCCCTAGCCTTAGCCTAGGGGAGCCTAAAGCCTTGGGGTGCCCTAGCCTGAAGGCTAGGGGGGGCCCTAGCCTTAGCCTAGGGGAGCCTAAAGCCTAGGGGTGCCCTAGCCTGAAGGCTAGGGGCGCCCTTGCCTTAGCCTAGGGGAGCCTAAAGCCTAGGGGTGCCCTAGCCTGAAGGCTAGGGGGGGCCCTAGCCTTAGCCTAGGGGAGCCTAAAGCCTAGGGGTGCCCAAGCCTGAAGGCTAGTGGCGCCCTAGCCTTAGCCTAGGGGAGCCTAAAGCCTAGGGGTGCCCTAGCCTGAAGGCTAGGGGGGGCCCTAGCCTTAGCCTAGGGGAGCCTAAAGCCTAGGGGTGCCCTAGCCTGAAGGCTAGGGGCGCCCTAGCCTTAGCCTAGGGGAGCCTAAAGCCTAGGGTTGCCCTAGCCTGAAGGCTAGGGGGGGCCCTAGCCTTAGCCTAGGGGAGCCTAAAGCCTAGGGGTGCCCTAGCCTGAAGGCTAGGGGCGCCCTAGCCTTAGCCTAGGGGAGCCTAAAGCCTAGGGGTGCCCTAGCCTGAAGGCTAGGGGGGGCCCTAGCCTTAGCCTAGGGGAGCCTAAAGCCTAGGGGTGCCCTAGCCTGAAGGCTAGGGGCGCCCTAGCCTTAGCCTAGGGGAGACTAAAGCCTAGGGGTGCCCTAGCCTGAAGGCTAGGGGGGGCCCTAGCCTTAGCCTAGGGGAGCCTAAAGCCTAGGGGTGCCCTAGCCTGAAGGCTAGGGGCGCCCTAGCCTTAGCCTAGGGGAGCCTAAAGCCTAGGGGTGCCCTAGCCTGAAGGCTAGGGGGGGCCCTAGCCTTAGCCTAGGGGAGCCTAAAGCCTAGGGGTGCCCTAGCCTGAAGGCTAGGGGCGCCCTAGCCTTAGCCTAGGGGAGCCTAAAGCCTAGGGGTGCCCTAGCCTGAAGGCTAGGGGGGGCCCTAACCTTAGCCTAGGGGAGCCTAAAGCCTAGGGGTGTCCTAGCCTGAAGGCTAGGGGCGCCCTAGCCTTAGCCTAGGGGAGCCTAAAGCCTAGGGGTGCCCTAGCCTGAAGGCTAGGGGGGGCCCTAGCCTTAGCCTAGGGGAGCCTAAAGCCTAGGGGTGCCCTAGCCTGAAGGCTAGGGGCGCCCTAGCCTTAGCCTAGGGGAGCCTAAAGCCTAGGGGTGCCCTAGCCTGAAGGCTAGGGGGGGCCCTAGCCTTAGCCTAGGGGAGCCTAAAGCCTAGGGGTGCCCTAGCCTGAAGGCTAGGGGCGCCCTAGCCTTAGCCTAGGGGAGCCTAAAGCCTAGGGGTGCCCTAGCCTGAAGGCTAGGGGGGGCCCTAGCCTTAGCCTAGGGGAGCCTAAAGCCTAGGGCTGCCCTAGCCTGAAGGCTAGGGGCGCCCTAGCCTTAGCCTAGGGGAGCCTAAAGCCTAGGGGTGCCCTAGCCTGAAGGCTAGGGGGGGCCCTAGCCTTAGCCTAGGGGAGCCTAAAGCCTAGGGGTGCCCTAGCCTGAAGGCTAGGGGGGGCCCTAGCCTTAGCCTAGGGGAGCCTAAAGCCTAGGGGTGCCCTAGCCTGAAGGCTAGGGGCGCCCTAGCCTTAGCCTAGGGGAGCCTAAAGCCTAGGGGTGCCCTAGCCTGAAGGCTAGAGGGGCCCTAGCCTTAGCCTAGGGGAGCCTAAAGCCTAGGGGTGCCCTAGCCTGAAGGCTAGGGGGGGCCCTAGCCTTAGCCTAGGGGAGCCTAAAGCCTAGGGGTGCCCTAGCCTGAAGGCTAGGGGCGCCCTAGCCTTAGCCTAGGGGAGCCTAAAGCCTAGGGGTGCCCTAGCCTGAAGGCTAGGGGGGGCCCTAGCCTTAGCCTAGGGGAGTCTAAAGCCTAGGGGTGCCCTAGCCTGAAGGCTAGGGGAGCCCTAGCCTTAGCCTAGGGGAGCCTAAAGCCTAGGGGTGCCCTAGCCTGAAGGCTAGGGGAGCCCTAGCCTTAGCCTAGGGGAGCCTAAAGCCTAGGGGTGCCCTAGCCTGAAGGCTAGGGGGGGCCCTAGCCTTAGCCTAGGGGAGCCTAAAGCCTAGGGTTGCCCTAGCCTGAAGGCTAGGGGAGCCCTAGCCTTAGCCTAGGGGAGCCTAAAGCCTAGGGGTGCCCTAGCCTGAAGGCTAGGGGGGGCCCTAGCCTCAGCCTAGGGGAGCCTAAAGCCTAGGGGTGCCCTAGCCTGAAGGCTAGGGGAGCCCTAGCCTTAGCCTAGGGGAGCCTAAAGCCTAGGGGTGCCCTAGCCTGAAGGCTAGGGGGGGCCCTAGCCTTAGCCTAGGGGAGCCTAAAGCCTAGGGGTGCCCTAGCCTGAAGGCTAGGGGGGGCCCTAGCCTTAGCCTAGGGGAGCCTAAAGCCTAGGGGTGCCCTAGCCTGAAGGCTAGGGGGGACCCTAGCCTTAGCCTAGGGGAGCCTAAAGCCTAGGGGTGCCCTAGCCTGAAGGCTAGGGGACCCCTAGCCTTAGCCTAGGGGAGCCCTAGCCTAAAGCCTAGGGGTGCCCTAGCCTGAAGGCTAGGGGAGCCCTAGCCTTAGCCTAGGGGAGCCCTAGCCTAAAGCCTAGGGGTGCCCTAGCCTGAAGGCTAGGGGAGCCCTAGCCTTAGCCTAGGGGAGCCTAAAGCCTAGGGGTGCCCTAGCCTGAAGGCTAGGGGAGCCCTAGCCTTAGCCTAGGGGAGCCTAAAGCCTAGGGGTGCCCTAGCCTGAAGGCTAGGGGAGCCCTAGCCTTAGCCTAGGGGAGCCCTAGCCTAAAGCCTAGGGGTGCCCTAGCCTGAAGGCTAGGGGAGCCCTAGCCTTAGCCTAGGGGAGCCCTAGCCTAAAGCCAAGGGGTGCCCTAGCCTGAAGGCTAGGGGAGCCCTAGCCTTAGCCTAGGGGAGCCTAAAGCCTAGGGGTGCCCTAGCCTGAAGGCTAGGGTAGCCCTAGCCTTAGCCGAGGGGAGCCCTAGCCTAAAGCCTAGGGGTGCCCTAGCCTGAAGACTAGGGGAGCCCTAGCCTTAGCCTAGGGGAGCCTAAAGACTAGGGGTGCCCTAGCCTGAAGGCTAGGGGGGGCCCTAGCCTTAGCCTAGGGGAGCCTAAAGCGTAGGGGTGCCCTAGCCTGAAGGCTAGGGGAGCCCTAGCCTTAGCCTAGGGGAGCCTAAAGCCTAGGGGTGCCCTAGCCTGAAGGCTAGGGGGGGGCCCTAGCCTTAGCCTAGGGGAGCCTAAAGCCTAGGGGTGCCCTAGCCTGAAGGCTAGGGGGGGCCCTAGCCTTAGCCTAGGGGAGCCTAAAGCCTAGGGGTGCCCTAGCCAGAGGGCTAGGGGGGGCCCTAGCCTTAGCCTAGGGGAGCCTAAAGCCTAGGGGTGCCCTAGCCTGAAGGCTAGGGGGGGCCCTAGCCTTAGCCTAGGGGAGCCTAAAGCCTAGGGGTGCCCTAGCCTGAAGGCTAGGGGGGGGCCTAGCCTTAGCCTAGGGGAGCCTAAAGCCTAGGGGTGCCCTAGCCTGAAGGCTAGGGGGGGGGCTAGCCTTAGCCTAGGGGAGCCTAAAGCCTAGGGGTGCCCTAGCCTGAAGGCTAGGGGGGGCCCTAGCCTTAGCCTAGGGGAGCCTAAAGCCTAGGGGTGCCCTAGCCTGAAGGCTAGGGGGGGCCCTAGCCTTAGCCTAGGGGAGCCTAAAGCCTAGGGGTGCCCTAGCCTGATGGCTAGGGGGGGCCCTAGACTTAGCCTAGGGGAGCCTAAAGCCTAGGGGTGCCCTAGCCTGATGGCTAGGGGGGGCCCTAGCCTTAGCCTAGGGGAGCCTAAAGCCTAGGGGTGCCCTAGCCTGAAGGCTAGGGGGGGCCCTTGCCTTAGCCTAGGGGAGCCTAAAGCCTAGGGGTACCCTAGCCTGAAGGCTAGGGGGGGCCCTAGCCTTAGCCTAGGGGAGCCTAAAGCCTAGGGGTGCCCTAGCCTGAAGGCTAGGGGGGGCCCTAGCCTTAGCCTAGGGGAGACTAAAGCCTAGGGGTGCCCTAGCCTGAAGGCTAGGGGGGGCCCTAGCCTTAGCCTAGGGGAGCCTAAAGCCTAGGGGTGCCCTAGCCTGAAGGCTAGGGGGGGCCCTAGCCTTAGCCTAGGGGAGCCTAAAGCCTAGGGGTGCCCTAGCCTGAAGGCTAGGGGGGGCCCTAGCCTTAGCCTAGGGGAGCCTAAAGCCTAGGGGTGCCCTAGCCTGAAGGCTAGGGGGGGCCCTAGACTTAGCCTAGGGGAGCCTAAAGCCTAGGGGTGCCCTAGCCTGAAGGCTAGGGGGGGCCCTAGCCTTAGCCTAGGGGAGCCTAAAGCCTAGGGGTGCCCTAGCCTGAAGGCTAGGGGGGGCCCTAGCCTTAGCCTAGGGGAGCCTAAAGCCTAGGGGTGCCCTAGACTGAAGGCTAGGGGGGGCCCTAGCCTTAGCCTAGGGGAGCCTAAAGCCTAGGGGTGCCCTAGCCTGAAGGCTAGGGGGGGCCCTAGCCTTAGCCTAGGGGAGCCTAAAGCCTAGGGGTGCCCTAGCCTGAAGGCTAGGGGGGGCCCTAGCCTTAGCCTAGGGGAGCCTAAAGCCTAGGGGTGCCCTAGCCTGAAGGCTAGGGGGGCCCTAGCCTTAGCCTAGGGGAGCCTAAAGCCTAGGGGTGCCCTAGCCTGAAGGCTAGGGGGGGCCCTAGCCTTAGCCTAGGGGAGCCTAAAGCCTAGGGGTGCCCTAGCCTGAAGGCTAGGGGGGGGCCCTAGCCTTAGCCTAGGGGAGCCTAAAGCCTAGGGGTGCCCTAGCCTGAAGGCTAGGGGGGGCCCTAGCCTTAGCCTAGGGGAGCCTAAAGCCTTGGGGTGCCCTAGCCTGAAGGCTAGGGGGGGCCCTAGCCTTAGCCTAGGGGAGCCTAAAGCCTTGGGGTGCCCTAGCCTGAAGGCTAGGGGGGGCCCTAGCCTTAGCCTAGGGGAGCCTAAAGCCTAGGGGTGCCCTAGCCTGAAAGCTAGGGGGGGCCCTAGCCTTAGCCTAGGGGAGCCTAAAGCCTAGGGGTGCCCTAGCCTGAAGGCTAGGGGGGGCCCTAGCCTTAGCCTAGGGGAGCCTAAAGCCTAGGGGTGCCCTAGCCTGAAGGCTAGGGGGGGCCCTAGCCTTAGCCTAGGGGAGCCTAAAGCCTAGGGGTGCCCTAGCCTGAAGGCTAGGGGGGGCCCTAGCCTTAGCCTAGGGGAGCCTAAAGCCTAGGGGTGCCCTAGCCTGAAGGCTAGGGGGGGCCCTAGCCTTAGCCTAGGGGAGCCTAAAGCCTAGGGGTGCCCTAGCCTGAAGGCTAGGGGGGGCCCTAGCCTTAGCCTAGGGGAGCCTAAAGCCTAGGGGTGCCCTAGCCTGAAGGCTAGGGGGGGCCCTAGCCTTAGCCTAGGGGAGCCTAAAGCCTAGGGGTGCCCTAGCCTGAAGGCTAGGGGGGGCCCTAGCCTTAGCCTAGGGGAGCCTAAAGCCTAGGGGTGCCCTAGCCTGAAGGCTAGGGGGGGCCCTAGCCTTAGCCTAGGGGAGCCTAAAGCCTAGGGGTGCCCTAGCCTGAAGGCTAGGGGGGGCCCTAGCCTTAGCCTAGGGGAGCCTAAAGCCTAGGGGTGCCCTAGCCTGAAGGCTAGGGGGGGCCCTAGCCTTAGCCTAGGGGAGCCTAAAGCCTAGGGGTGCCCTAGCCTGAAGGCTAGGGGGGGCCCTAGCCTTAGCCTAGGGGAGCCTAAAGCCTAGGGGTGCCCTAGCCTGAAGGCTAGGGGGGGCCCTAGCCTTAGCCTAAGGGAGCCTAAAGCCTAGGGGTGCCCTAGCCTGAAGGCTAGGGGGGGCCCTAGCCTTAGCCTAGGGGAGCCTAAAGCCTAGGGGTGCCCTAGCCTGAAGGCTAGGGGGGGCCCTAGCCTTAGCCTAGGGGAGCCTAAAGCCTAGGGGTGCCCTAGCCTGAAGGCTAGGGGGGGCCCTAGCCTTAGCCTAGGGGAGCCTAAAGCCTAGGGGTGCCCTAGCCTGAAGGCTAGGGGGGGCCGTAGCCTTAGCCTAGGGGAGCCTAAAGCCTAGGGGTGCCCTAGCCTGAAGGCTAGGGGGGGCCCTAGCCTTAGCCTAGGGGAGCCTAAAGCCTAGGGGTGCCCTAGCCTGAAGGCTAGGGGGGGCCCTAGCCTTAGCCTAGGGGAGCCTAAAGCCTAGGGGTGCCCTAGCCTGAAGGCTAGGGGGGGCCCTAGCCTTAGCCTAGGGGAGCCTAAAGCCTAGGGGTGCCCTAGCCTGAAGGCTAGGGGGAGCCCTAGCCTTAGCCTAGGGGAGCCTAAAGCCTAGGGGTGCCCTAGCCTGAAGGCTAGGGGGGCCCTAGCCTTAGCCTAGGGGAGCCTAAAGCCTAGGGGTGCCCTAGCCTGAAGGCTAGGGGGGGCCCTAGCCTTAGCCTAGGGGAGCCTAAAGCCTAGGGGTGCCCTAGCCTGAAGGCTAGGGGGGGCCCTAGCCTTAGCCTAGGGGACCCTAAAGCCTAGGGGTGCCCTAGCCTGAAGGCTAGGGGGGGCCCTAGCCTTAGCCTAGGGGAGCCTAAAGCCTAGGGGTGCCCTAGCCTGAAGGCTAGGGGCGCCCTAGCCTTAGCCTAGGGGAGCCTAAAGCCTAGGGGTGCCCTAGCCTGAAGGCTAGGGGGGGCCCTAGCCTTAGCCTAGGGGAGCCTAAAGCCTAGGGGTGCCCTAGCCTGAAGGCTAGGGGCGCCCTAGCCTTAGCCTAGGGGAGCCTAAAGCCTAGGGGTGCCCTAGCCTGAAGGCTAGGGGCGCCCTAGCCTTAGCCTAGGGGAGCCTAAAGCCTAGGGGTGCCGTAGCCTGAAGGCTAGCGGGGGCCCTAGCCTTAGCCTAGGGGAGCCTAAAGCCTAGGGGTGCCCTAGCCTGAAGGCTAGGGGCGCCCTAGCCTTAGCCTAGGGGAGCCTAAAGCCTAGGGGTGCCCTAGCCTGAAGGCTAGGGGGGGCCCTAGCCTTAGCCTAGGGGAGCCTAAAGCCTAGGGGTGCCCTAGCCTGAAGGCTAGGGGCGCCCTAGCCTTAGCCTAGGGGAGCCTAAAGCCTAGGGGTGCCCTAGCCTGAAGGCTAGGGGGGGCCCTAGCCTTAGCCTAGGGGAGCCTAAAGCCTAGGGGTGCCCTAGCCTGAAGGCTAGGGGCGCCCTAGCCTTAGCCTAGGGGAGCCTAAAGCCTAGGGGTGCCCTAGCCTGAAGGCTAGGGGGGGCCCTAGCCTTAGCCTAGGGGAGCCTAAAGCCTAGGGGTGCCCTAGCCTGAAGGCTAGGGGCGCCCTAGCCTTAGCCTAGGGGAGCCTAAAGCCTAGGGGTGCCCTAGCCTGAAGGCTAGGGGGGGCCCTAGCCTTAGCCTAGGGGAGCCTAAAGCCTAGGGGTGCCCTAGCCTGAAGGCTAGGGGCGCCCTAGCCTTAGCCTAGGGGAGCCTAAAGCCTAGGGGTGCCCTAGCCTGAAGGCTAGGGGGGGCCCTAGCCTTAGCCTAGGGGAGCCTAAAGCCTTGGGGTGCCCTAGCCTGAAGGCTAGGGGGGGCCCTAGCCTTAGCCTAGGGGAGCCTAAAGCCTTGGGGTGCCCTAGCCTGAAGGCTAGGGGGGGCCCTAGCCTTAGCCTAGGGGAGCCTAAAGCCTAGGGGTGCCCTAGCCTGAAAGCTAGGGGGGGCCCTAGCCTTAGCCTAGGGGAGCCTAAAGCCTAGGGGTGCCCTAGCCTGAAGGCTAGGGGGGGCCCTAGCCTTAGCCTAGGGGAGCCTAAAGCCTAGGGGTGCCCTAGCCTGAAGGCTAGGGGGGGCCCTAGCCTTAGCCTAGGGGAGCCTAAAGCCTAGGGGTGCCCTAGCCTGAAGGCTAGGGGGGGCCCTAGCCTTAGCCTAGGGGAGCCTAAAGCCTAGGGGTGCCCTAGCCTGAAGGCTAGGGGGGGCCCTAGCCTTAGCCTAGGGGAGCCTAAAGCCTAGGGGTGCCCTAGCCTGAAGGCTAGGGGGGGCCCTAGCCTTAGCCTAGGGGAGCCTAAAGCCTAGGGGTGCCCTAGCCTGAAGGCTAGGGGGGGCCCTAGCCTTAGCCTAGGGGAGCCTAAAGCCTAGGGGTGCCCTAGCCTGAAGGCTAGGGGGGGCCCTAGCCTTAGCCTAGGGGAGCCTAAAGCCTAGGGGTGCCCTAGCCTGAAGGCTAGGGGGGGCCCTAGCCTTAGCCTAGGGGAGCCTAAAGCCTAGGGGTGCCCTAGCCTGAAGGCTAGGGGGGGCCCTAGCCTTAGCCTAGGGGAGCCTAAAGCCTAGGGGTGCCCTAGCCTGAAGGCTAGGGGGGGCCCTAGCCTTAGCCTAGGGGAGCCTAAAGCCTAGGGGTGCCCTAGCCTGAAGGCTAGGGGGGGCCCTAGCCTTAGCCTAGGGGAGCCTAAAGCCTAGGGGTGCCCTAGCCTGAAGGCTAGGGGGGGCCCTAGCCTTAGCCTAAGGGAGCCTAAAGCCTAGGGGTGCCCTAGCCTGAAGGCTAGGGGGGGCCCTAGCCTTAGCCTAGGGGAGCCTAAAGCCTAGGGGTGCCCTAGCCTGAAGGCTAGGGGGGGCCCTAGCCTTAGCCTAGGGGAGCCTAAAGCCTAGGGGTGCCCTAGCCTGAAGGCTAGGGGGGGCCCTAGCCTTAGCCTAGGGGAGCCTAAAGCCTAGGGGTGCCCTAGCCTGAAGGCTAGGGGGGGCCGTAGCCTTAGCCTAGGGGAGCCTAAAGCCTAGGGGTGCCCTAGCCTGAAGGCTAGGGGGGGCCCTAGCCTTAGCCTAGGGGAGCCTAAAGCCTAGGGGTGCCCTACCCTGAAGGCTAGGGGGGGCCCTAGCCTTAGCCTAGGGGAGCCTAAAGCCTAGGGGTGCCCTAGCCTGAAGGCTAGGGGGGGCCCTAGCCTTAGCCTAGGGGAGCCTAAAGCCTAGGGGTGCCCTAGCCTGAAGGCTAGGGGGAGCCCTAGCCTTAGCCTAGGGGAGCCTAAAGCCTAGGGGTGCCCTAGCCTGAAGGCTAGGGGGGGCCCTAGCCTTAGCCTAGGGGAGCCTAAAGCCTAGGGGTGCCCTAGCCTGAAGGCTAGGGGGGGCCCTAGCCTTAGCCTAGGGGAGCCTAAAGCCTAGGGGTGCCCTAGCCTGAAGGCTAGGGGGGGCCCTAGCCTTAGCCTAGGGGACCCTAAAGCCTAGGGGTGCCCTAGCCTGAAGGCTAGGGGGGGCCCTAGCCTTAGCCTAGGGGAGCCTAAAGCCTAGGGGTGCCCTAGCCTGAAGGCTAGGGGCGCCCTAGCCTTAGCCTAGGGGAGCCTAAAGCCTAGGGGTGCCCTAGCCTGAAGGCTAGGGGGGGCCCTAGCCTTAGCCTAGGGGAGCCTAAAGCCTAGGGGTGCCCTAGCCTGAAGGCTAGGGGCGCCCTAGCCTTAGCCTAGGGGAGCCTAAAGCCTAGGGGTGCCCTAGCCTGAAGGCTAGGGGCGCCCTAGCCTTAGCCTAGGGGAGCCTAAAGCCTAGGGGTGCCGTAGCCTGAAGGCTAGCGGGGGCCCTAGCCTTAGCCTAGGGGAGCCTAAAGCCTAGGGGTGCCCTAGCCTGAAGGCTAGGGGCGCCCTAGCCTTAGCCTAGGGGAGCCTAAAGCCTAGGGGTGCCCTAGCCTGAAGGCTAGGGGGGGCCCTAGCCTTAGCCTAGGGGAGCCTAAAGCCTAGGGGTGCCCTAGCCTGAAGGCTAGGGGCGCCCTAGCCTTAGCCTAGGGGAGCCTAAAGCCTAGGGGTGCCCTAGCCTGAAGGCTAGGGGGGGCCCTAGCCTTAGCCTAGGGGAGCCTAAAGCCTAGGGGTGCCCTAGCCTGAAGGCTAGGGGCGCCCTAGCCTTAGCCTAGGGGAGCCTAAAGCCTAGGGGTGCCCTAGCCTGAAGGCTAGGGGGGGCCCTAGCCTTAGCCTAGGGGAGCCTAAAGCCTAGGGGTGCCCTAGCCTGAAGGCTAGGGGCGCCCTAGCCTTAGCCTAGGGGAGCCTAAAGCCTAGGGGTGCCCTAGCCTGAAGGCTAGGGGGGGCCCTAGCCTTAGCCTAGGGGAGCCTAAAGCCTAGGGGTGCCCTAGCCTGAAGGCTAGGGGCGCCCTAGCCTTAGCCTAGGGGAGCCTAAAGCCTAGGGGTGCCCTAGCCTGAAGGCTAGGGGGGGCCCTAGCCTTAGCCTAGGGGAGCCTAAAGCCTAGGGGTGCCCTAGCCTGAAGGCTAGGGGCGCCCTAGCCTTAGCCTAGGGGAGCCTAAAGCCTAGGGGTGCCCTAGCCTGAAGGCTAGGGGCGCCCTAGCCTTAGCCTAGGGGAGCCTAAAGCCTAGGGGTGCCCTAGCCTGAAGGCTAGGGGGGGCCCTAGCCTTAGCCCAGGGGAGCCTAAAGGCTAGGGGTGCCCTAGCCTGAAGGCTAGGGGCACCCTAGCCTTAGCCTAGGGGAGCCTAAAGCCTAGGGGTGCCCTAGCCTGAAGGCTAGGGGTGGCCCTAGCCTTAGCCTAGGGGAGCCTAAAGCCTAGGGGTGCCCTAGCCTGAAGGCTAGGGGAGCCCTAGCCTTAGCCTAGGGGAGCCTAAAGCCTAGGGGTGCCCTAGCCTGAAGGCTAGGGGGGGCCCTATCCGTAGTCTAGGGGAGCCTAAAGCCTAGGGGTGCCCTAGCCTGAAGGCTAGGGGCGCCCTAGCCTTAGCCTAGGGGAGCCTAAAGCCTAGGGGTGCCCTAGCCTGAAGGCTAGGGGGGGCCCTAGCCTTAGCCTAGGGGAGCCTAAAGCCTAGGGGTGCCCTAGCCTGAAGGCTAGGGGCGCCCTAGCCTTAGCCTAGGGGAGCCTAAAGCCTAGGGGTGCCCTAGCCTGAAGGCTAGGGGGGGCCCTAGCCTTAGCCTAGGGGAGCCTATAGCCTAGGGGTGCCCTAGCCTGAAGGCTAGGGGCGCCCTAGCCTTAGCCTAGGGGAGCCTAAAGCCTAGGGGTGCCCTAGCCTGAAGGCTAGGGGGGGCCCTAGCCTTAGCCTAGGGAAGCCTAAAGCCTAGGGGTGCCCTAGCCTGAAGGCTAGGGGCGCCCTAGCCTTAGCCTAGGGGAGCCTAAAGCCTAGGGGTGCCCTAGCCTGAAGGCTAGGGGGGGCCCTAGCCTTAGCCTAGGGGAGCCTAAAGCCTAGGGGTGCCCTAGCCTGAAGGCTAGGGGGGGCCCTAGCCTTAGCCTAGGGGAGCCTAAAGCCTAGGGGTGCCCTAGCCTGAAGGCTAGGGGGGGCCCTAGCCTTAGCCTAGGGGAGCCTAAAGCCTAGGGGTGCCCTAGCCTGAAGGCTAGGGGGGGCCCTAGCCTTAGCCTAGGGGAGCCTAAAGCCTAGGGGTGCCCTAGCCTGAAGGCTAGGGGGGGCCTTAGCCTTAGCCTAGGGGAGCCTAAAGCCTAGGGGTGCCCTAGCCTGAAGGCTAGGGGCGCCCTAGCCTTAGCCTAGGGGAGCCTAAAGCCTAGGGGTGCCCTAGCCTGAAGGCTAGGGGGGCCCTAGCCTTAGCCTAGGGGAGCCTAAAGCCTAGGGGTGCCCTAGCCTGAAGGCTAGGGGCGCCCTAGCCTTAGCCTAGGGGAGCCTAAAGCCTAGGGGTGCCCTAGCCTGAAGGCTAGGGGGGGCCCTAGCCTTAGCCTAGGGGAGCCTAAAGCCTAGGGGTGCCCTAGCCTGAAGGCTAGGGGCGCCCTAGCCTTAGCCTAGGGGAGCCTAAAGCCTAGGGGTGCCCTAACCTGAAGGCTAGGGGGGGCCCTAGCCTTAGCCTAGGGGAGCCTAAAGCCTAGGGGTGCCCTAGCCTGAAAGCTAGGGGCGCCCTAGCCTTAGCCTAGGGGAGCCTAAAGCCTAGGGGTGCCCTAGCCTGAAGGCTAGGGGGGGCCCTAGCCTTAGCCTAGGGGAGCCTAACGCCTAGGGGTGCCCTAGCCTGAAGGCTAGGGGCGCCCTAGCCTTAGCCTAGGGGAGCCTAAAGCCTAGGGGTGCCCTAGCCTGAAGGCTAGGGGGGGCCCTACCCTTAGCCTAGGGGAGCCTAAAGCCTAGGGGTGCCCTAGCCTGAAGGCTAGGGGCGCCCTAGCCTTAGCCTAGGGGAGCCTAAAGCCTAGGGGTGCCCTAGCCTGAAGGCTAGGGGGGGCCCTAGCCTTAGCCTAGGGGAGCCTAAAGCCTAGGGGTGCCCTAGCCTGAAGGCTAGGGGCGCCCTAGCCTTAGCCTAGGGGAGCCTAAAGCCTAGGGGTGCCCTAGCCTGAAGGCTAGGGGGGGCCCTAGCCTTAGACTAGGGGAGCCTAAAGCCTAGGGGTGCTCTAGCCTGAAGGCTAGGGGCGCCCTAGCCTTAGCCTAGGGGAACCTAAAGCCTAGGGGTGCCCTAGCCTGAAGGCTAGGGGGGGCCCTAGCCTTAGCCTAGGGGAGCCTAAAGCCTAGGGGTGCCCTAGCCTGAAGGCTAGGGGCGCCCTAGCCTTAGCCTAGGGGAGCCTAAAGCCTAGGGGTGCCCTAGCCTGAAGGCTAGGGGGGGCCCTAGCCTTAGCCTAGGGGAGCCTAAAGCCTAGGGGTGCCCTAGCCTGAAGGCTAGGGGCGCCCTAGCCTTAGCCTAGGGGAGCCTAAAGCCTAGGGGTGCCCTAGCCTGAAGGCTAGGGGGGGCCCTAGCCTTAGCCTAGGGGAGCCTAAAGCCTAGGGGTGCCCTAGCCTGAAGGCTAGGGGCGCCCTAGCCTTAGCCTAGGGGAGCCTAAAGCCTAGGGGTGCCCTAGCCTGAAGGCTAGGGGGGGCCCTAGCCTTAGCCTAGGGGAGCCTAAAGCCTAGGGGTGCCCTAGCCTGAAGGCTAGGGGCGCCCTAGCCTTAGCCTAGGGGAGCCTAAAGCCTAGGGGTGCCCTAGCCTGAAGGCTAGGGGGGGCCCTAGCCTTAGCCTAGGGGAGCCTAAAGCCTAGGGGTGCCCTAGCCTGAAGGCTAGGGGCGCCCTAGCCTTAGCCTAGGGGAGCCTAAAGCCTAGGGGTGCCCTAGCCTGAAGGCTAGGGGGGGCCCTAGCCTTAGCCTAGGGGAGCCTAAAGCCTAGGGGTGCCCTAGCCTGAAGGCTAGGGGCGCCCTAGCCTTAGCCTAGGGGAGCCTAAAGCCTAGGGGTGCCCTAGCCTGAAGGCTAGGGGGGGCCCTAACCTTAGCCTAGGGGAGCCTAAAGCCTAGGGGTGTCCTAGCCTGAAGGCTAGGGGCGCCCTAGCCTTAGCCTAGGGGAGCCTAAAGCCTAGGGGTGCCCTAGCCTGAAGGCTAGGGGGGTCCCTAGCCTTAGCCTAGGGGAGCCTAAAGCCTAGGGGTGCCCTAGCCTGAAGGCTAGGGGCGCCCTAGCCTTAGCCTAGGGGAGCCTAAAGCCTAGGGGTGCCCTAGCCTGAAGGCTAGGGGGGGGCCCTAGCCTTAGCCTAGGGGAGCCTAAAGCCTAGGGGTGCCCTAGCCTAAAGGCTAGGGGCGCCCTAGCCTTAGCCTAGGGGAGCCTAAAGCCTAGGGGTGCCCTAGCCTGAAGGCAAGGGGGGGCCCTAGCCTTAGCCTAGGGGAGCCTAAAGCCTAGGGCTGCCCTAGCCTGAAGGCTAGGGGCGCCCTAGCTTTAGCCTAGGGGAGCCTAAAGCCTAGGGGTGCCCTAGCCTAAAGGCTAGGGGGGGCCCTAGCCTTAGCCTAGGGGAGCCTAAAGCCTAGAGGTGCCCTAGCCTGAAGGCTAGTGGCGCCCTAGCCTTAGCCTAGGGGAGCCTAAAGCCTTGGGGTGCCCTAGCCTGAAGGCTAGCGGGGGCCCTAGCCTTAGCCTAGGGGAGCCTAAAGCCTAGGGGTGCCCTAGCCTGAAGGCTAGGGGCGCCCTTGCCTTAGCCTAGGGGAGCCTAAAGCCTAGGGGTGCCCTAGCCTGAAGGCTAGGGGGGGCCCTAGCCTTAGCCTAGGGGAGCCTAAAGCCTAGGGGTGCCCAAGCCTGAAGGCTAGGGGCGCCCTAGCCTTAGCCTAGGGGAGCCTAAAGCCTAGGGGTGCCCTAGCCTGAAGGCTAGGGGGGGCCCTAGCCTTAGCCTAGGGGAGCCTAAAGCCTAGGGGTGCCCTAGCCTGAAGGCTAGGGGCGCCCTAGCCTTAGCCTAGGGGAGCCTAAAGCCTAGGGGTGCCCTAGCCTGAAGGCTAGGGGGGGCCCTAGCCTTAGCCTAGGGGAGCCTAAAGCCTAGGGGTGCCCTAGCCTGAAGGCTAGGGGCGCCCTAGCCTTAGCCTAGGGGAGCCTAAAGCCTAGGGGTGCCCTAGCCTGAAGGCTAGGGGGGGCCCTAGCCTTAGCCTAGGGGAGCCTAAAGCCTAGGGGTGCCCTAGCCTGAAGGCTAGGGGCGCCCTAGCCTTAGCCTAGGGGATACTAAAGCCTAGGGGTGCCCTAGCCTGAAGGCTAGGGGGGGCCCTAGCCTTAGCCTAGGGGAGCCTAAAGCCTAGGGGTGCCCTAGCCTGAAGGCTAGGGGCGCCCTAGCCTTAGCCTAGGGGAGCCTAAAGCCTAGGGGTGCCCTAGCCTGAAGGCTAGGGGGGGCCCTAGCCTTAGCCTAGGGGAGCCTAAAGCCTAGGGGTGCCCTAGCCTGAAGGCTAGGGGCGCCCTAGCCTTAGCCTAGGGGAGCCTAAAGCCTAGGGGTGCCCTAGCCTGAAGGCTAGGGGGGGCCCTAGCCTTAGCCTAGGGGAGCCTAAAGCCTAGGGGTGCCCTAGCCTGAAGGCTAGGGGCGCCCTAGCCTTAGCCTAGGGGAGCCTAAAGCCTAGGGGTGCCCTAGCCTGAAGGCTAGGGGGGGCCCTAGCCTTAGCCTAGGGGAGCCTAAAGCCTAGGGCTGCCCTAGCCTGAAGGCTAGGGGCGCCCTAGCCTTAGCCTAGGGGAGCCTAAAGCCTAGGGGTGCCCTAGCCTGAAGGCTAGGGGGGGCCCTAGCCTTAGCCTAGGGGAGCCTAAAGCCTAGGGGTGCCCTAGCCTGAAGGCTAGGGGCGCCCTAGCCTTAGCCTAGGGGAGCCTAAAGCCTAGGGGTGCCCTAGCCTGAAGGCTAGGGGGGGCCCTAGCCTTAGCCTAGGGGAGCCTAAAGCCTAGGGGTGCCCTAGCCTGAAGGCTAGGGGCGCCCTAGCCTTAGCCTAGGGGAGCCTAAAGCCTAGGGGTGCCCTAGCCTGAAGGCTAGGGGGGGCCCTAGCCTTAGCCTAGGGGAGCCTAAAGCCTAGGGGTGCCCTAGCCTGAAGGCTAGGGGCGCCCTAGCCTTAGCCTAGGGGAGCCTAAAGCCTAGGGGTGCCCTAGCCTGAAGGCTAGGGGGGGCCCTAGCCTCAGCCTAGGGGAGCCTAAAGCCTAGGGGTGCCCTAGCCTGAAGGCTAGGGGCGCCCTAGCCTTAGCCTAGGGGAGCCTAAAGC
This sequence comes from Tenrec ecaudatus, assembly GCF_050624435.1. Lineage (NCBI taxonomy): Eukaryota > Metazoa > Chordata > Mammalia > Afrosoricida > Tenrecidae > Tenrec > Tenrec ecaudatus. Next base: position 32,349 of record NW_027458590.1, on the reverse strand, counting down.
CTAGGGGTGCCCTAGCCTGAAGGCTAGGGGGGGCCCTAGCCTTAGCCTAGGGGAGTCTAAAGCCTAGGGGTGCCCTAGCCTGAAGGCTAGGGGAGCCCTAGCCTTAGCCTAGGGGAGCCTAAAGCCTAGGGGTGCCCTAGCCTGTAGGCTAGGGGAGCCCTAGCCTTAGCCTAGGGGAGCCTAAAGCCTAGGGGTGCCCTAGCCTGAAGGCTAGGGGGGGCCCTAGCCTTAGCCTAGGGGAGCCTAAAGCCTAGGGTTGCCCTAGCCTGAAGGCTAGGGGAGCCCTAGCCTTAGCCTAGGGGAGCCTAAAGCCTAGGGGTGCCCTAGCCTGAAGGCTAGGGGGGGCCCTAGCCTCAGCCTAGGGGAGCCTAAAGCCTAGGGGTGCCCTAGCCTGAAGGCTAGGGGAGCCCTAGCCTTAGCCTAGGGGAGCCTAAAGCCTAGGGGTGCCCTAGCCTGAAGGCTAGGGGGGGCCCTAGCCTTAGCCTAGGGGAGCCTAAAGCCTAGGGGTGCCCTAGCCTGAAGGCTAGGGGGGGCCCTAGCCTTAGCCTAGGGGAGCCTAAAGCCTAGGGGTGCCCTAGCCTGAAGGCTAGGGGGGACCCTAGCCTTAGCCTAGGGGAGCCTAAAGCCTAGGGGTGCCCTAGCCTGAAGGCTAGGGGACCCCTAGCCTTAGCCTAGGGGAGCCCTAGCCTAAAGCCTAGGGGTGCCCTAGCCTGAAGGCTAGGGGAGCCCTAGCCTTAGCCTAGGGGAGCCCTAGCCTAAAGCCTAGGGGTGCCCTAGCCTGAAGGCTAGGGGAGCCCTAGCCTTAGCCTAGGGGAGCCTAAAGCCTAGGGGTGCCCTAGCCTGAAGGCTAGGGGAGCCCTAGCCTTAGCCTAGGGGAGCCTAAAGCCTAGGGGTGCCCTAGCCTGAAGGCTAGGGGAGCCCTAGCCTTAGCCTAGGGGAGCCCTAGCCTAAAGCCTAGGGGTGCCCTAGCCTGAAGGCTAGGGGCGCCATAGCCTTAGCCTAGGGGAGCCTAAAGCCTAGGGGTGCCCTAGCCTGAAGGGTAGGGGAGCCCTAGCCTTAGCCTAGGGGAGCCCTAGCCTAAAGCCTAGGGGTGCCCTAGCCTGAAAGCTAGGGGAGCCCTAGCCTTAGCCTAGGGGAGCCTAAAGCCTAGGGGTGCCCTAGCCTGAAGGCTAGGGTAGCCCTAGCCTTAGCCGAGGGGAGCCCTAGCCTGAAGGCTAGGGGAGCCCTAGCCTTAGCCTAGGGGAGCCTAAAGACTAGGGGTGCCCTAGCCTGAAGGCTAGGGGGGGCCCTAGCCTTAGCCTAGGGGAGCCTAAAGCGTAGGGGTGCCCTAGCCTGAAGGCTAGGGGAGCCCTAGACTTAGCCTAGGGGAGCCTAAAGCCTAGGGGTGCCCTAGCCTGAAGGCTAGGGGGGGCCCTAGCCTTAGCCTAGGGGAGCCTAAAGCCTAGGGGTGCCCTAGCCTGAAGGCTAGGGGAGCCCCAGCCTTAGCCTAGGGGAGCCTAAAGCCTAGGGGTGCCCTACCCTGAAGGCTAGGGGGGGCCCTAGCCTTAGACTAGGGGAGCCTAAAGCCTAGGGGTGCCCTAGCCTGAAGGCTAGGGGAGCCCTAGCCTTAGCCTAGGGGAGCCTAAAGCCTAGGGGTGCCCTAGCCTGAAGGCTAGGGGGGGCCCTAGCCTCAGCCTAGGGGAGCCTAAAGGCTAGGGGTGCCCTAGCCTGAAGGCTAGGGGAGCCCTAGCCTTAGCCTAGGGGAGCCTAAAGCCTAGGGGTGCCCTAGCCTGAAGGCTAGGGGAGCCCTAGCCTTAGCCTAGGGGAGCCTAAAGCCTAGGGGTGCCCTAGCCTGAAGGCTACGGGAGCCCTAGCCTTAGCCTAGGGGAGCCTAAAGCCTAGGGGTGCCCTAGCCTGAAGGCTAGGGGGGACCCTAGCCTTAGCCTAGGGGAGCCTAAAGCCTAGGGGTGCCCTAGCCTGAAGGCTAGGGGAGCCCTAGCCTTAGCCTAGGGGAGCCTAAAGCCTAGGGGTGCCCTAGCCTGAAGGCTAGGGGACTCCTAGCCTTAGCCTAGGGGAGCCCTAGCCTAAAGCCTAGGGGTGCCCTAGCCTGAAGGCTAGGGGAGCCCTAGCCTTAGCCTAGGGGAGCCTAAAGCCTAGGGGTGCCCTAGCCTGAAGGCTAGGGGGGACCCTAGCCTTAGCCTAGGGGAGCCTAAAGCCTAGGGGTGCCCTAGCCTGAAGGCTAGGGGAGCCCTAGCCTTAGCCTAGGGGAGCCTAAAGCCTAGGGGTGCCCTAGCCTGAAGGCTAGGGAAGCCCTAGCCTTAGCCTAGGGGAGCCCTAGCCTAAAGCCTAGGGGTGCCCTAGCCTGAAGGCTAGGGGAGCCCTAGCCTTAGCCTAGGGGAGCCTAAAGCCTAGGGGTGCCCTAGCCTGAAGGCTAGGGGAGCCCTAGCCTTAGCCTCGGGGAGCCCTAGCCTAAAGCCTAGGGGTGCCCTAGCCTGAAGGCTAGGGGAGCCCTAGCCTTAGCCTAGGGGAGCCTAAAGCCTAGGGGTGCCCTAGCCTGAAGGCTAGGGGAGCCCTAGCCTTAGCCTAGGGGAGCCCTAGCCTAAAGCCTAGGGGTGCCCTAGCCTGAAGGCTAGGGGAGCCCTAGCCTTAGCCTAGGGGAGCCTAAAGCCTAGGGGTGCCCTAGCCTGAAGGCTAGGGGAGCCCTAGCCTTAGCCTAGGGGAGCCCTAGCCTAAAGCCTAGGGGTGCCCTAGCCTGATGGCTAGGGGAGCCCTAGCCTTAGCCTAGGGGAGCCTAAAGCCTAGGGGTGCCCTAGCCTGAAGGCTAGGGGAGCCCTAGCCTTAGCCTAGGGGAGCCCTAGCCTAAAGCCTAGGTGTGCCCTAGCCTGAAGGCTAGGGGAGCCCTAGCCTTAGCCTAGGGGAGCCTAAAGCCTAGGGGTGCCCTAGCCTGAAGGCTAGGGGAGCCCTAGCCTTAGCCTAGGAGAGCCCTAGCCTAAAGCCTAGGGGTGCCCTAGCCTGAAGGCTAGGGGAGCCCTAGCCTTAGCCTAGGGGAGCCTAAAGCCTAGGGGTGCCCTAGTCTGAAGGCTAGGGGAGCCCTAGCCTTAGCCTAGGGGAGCCTAAAGCCTAGGGGTGCCCTAGCCTGAAGGCTAGGGGAGCCCTAGCCTTAGCCTAGGGGAGCCTAAAGCCTAGGGGTGCCCTAGCCTGAAGACTAGGGGAGCCCTAGCCTTAGCCTAGGGCAGCCCTAGCCTAAAGCCTAGGGGTGCCCTAGCCTGAAGGGTAGGGGAGCCCTAGCCTTAGCCTAGGGGAGCCCTAGCCTAAAGCCTAGGGGTGCCCTAGCCTGAAGGCTAGGGGAGCCCTAGCCTTAGCCTAGGGGAACCTAAAGCCTAGGGGTGCCCTAGCCTGAAGGCTAGGGGAGCCCTAGCCTTAGCCTAGGGGAGCCCTAGCCTAAAGCCTAGGGGTGCCCTAGCCTGAAGGCTAGGGGAGCCCTAGCCTTAGCCTAGGGGAGCCTAAAGCCTAGGGGTGCCCTAGCCTGAAGGCTAGGGGGGGCCCTAGCCTTAGCCTAGTGGAGCCTAAAGCCTAGGGGTGCCCTAGCCTGAAGGCTAGGGGAGCCCTAGCCTTAGCCTAGGGGAGCCTAAAGCCTAGGGGTGCCCTAGCCTGAAGGCTAGGGGGGGCCCTAGCCTTAGCCTAGGGGAGCCTAAAGCCTAGGGGTGCCCTAGCCTGAAGGCTAGGGGAGCCCTAGCCTTAGCCTAGGGTAGCCTAAAGCCTAGGGGTGCCCTACCCTGAAGGCTAGGGGGGGCCCTAGCCTTAGCCTAGGGGAGCCTAAAGCCTAGGGGTGCCCTAGCCTGAAGGCTAGGGGAGCCCTAGCCTTAGCCTAGGGGAGCCTAAAGCCTAGGGGTGCCCTAGCCTGAAGGCTAGGGGGGGCCCTAGCCTCAGCCTAGGGGAGCCTAAAGGCTAGGGGTGCCCTAGCCTGAAGGCTAGGGGAGCCCTAGCCTTAGCCTAGGGGAGCCTAAAGCCTAGGGGTGCCCTAGCCTGAAGGCTAGGGGGGGCCCTAGCCTTAGCCTAGGGGAGCCTAAAGCCTAGGGGTGCCCTAGCCTGAAGGCTACGGGAGCCCTAGCCTTAGCCTAGGGGAGCCTAAAGCCTAGGGGTGCCCTAGCCTGAAGGCTAGGGGGGACCCTAGCCTTAGCCTAGGGGAGCCTAAAGCCTAGGGGTGCCCTAGCCTGAAGGCTAGGGGAGCCCTAGCCTTAGCCTAGGGGAGCCTAAAGCCTAGGGGTGCCCTAGCCTGAAGGCTAGGGGACCCCTAGCCTTAGCCTAGGGGAGCCCTAGCCTAAAGCCTAGGGGTGCCCTAGCCTGAAGGCTACGGGAGCCCTAGCCTTAGCCTAGGGGAGCCTAAAGCCTAGGGGTGCCCTAGCCTGAAGGCTAGGGGGGACCCTAGCCTTAGCCTAGGGGAGCCTAAAGCCTAGGGGTGCCCTAGCCTGAAGGCTAGGGGAGCCCTAGCCTTAGCCTAGGGGAGCCTAAAGCCTAGGGGTGCCCTAGCCTGAAGGCTAGGGGATTCCTAGCCTTAGCCTAGGGGAGCCCTAGCCTAAAGCCTAGGGGTGCCCTAGCCTGAAGGCTAGGGGAGCCCTAGCCTTAGCCTAGGGGAGCCTAAAGCCTAGGGGTGCCCTAGCCTGAAGGCTAGGGGGGACCCTAGCCTTAGCCTAGGGGAGCCTAAAGCCTAGGGGTGCCCTAGCCTGAAGGCTAGGGGAGCCCTAGCCTTAGCCTAGGGGGCCTAAAGCCTAGGGGTGCCCTAGCCTGAAGGCTAGGGGACCCCTAGCCTTAGCCTAGGGGAGCCCTAGCCTAAAGCCTAGGGGTGCCCTAGCCTGAAGGCTAGGGGAGCCCTAGCCTTAGCCTAGGGGAGCCTAAAGCCTAGGGGTGCCCTTGCCTGAAGGCTAGGGGAGCCCTAGCCTTAGCCTAGGGGAGCCTAAAGCCTAGGGGTGCCCTAGCCTGAAGGCTAGGGGAGCCCTAGCCTTAGCCTAGGGGAGCCCTAGCCTAAAGCCTAGGGGTGCCCTAGCCTGAAGGCTAGGGGAGCCCTAGCCTTAGCCTAGGGGAGCCTAAAGCCTAGGGGTGCCCTAGCCTGAAGGCTAGGGGAGCCCTAGCCTTAGCCTAGGGGAGCCCTAGCCTAAAGCCTAGGGGTGCCCTAGCCTGAAGGCTAGGGGAGCCCTAGCCTTAGCCTAGGGGAGCCTAAAGCCTAGGGGTGCCCTAGCCTGAAGGCTAGGGGAGCCCTAGCCTTAGCCTAGGGGAGCCCTAGCCTAAAGCCTAGGGGTGCCCTAGCCTGATGGCTAGGGGAGCCCTAGCCTTAGCCTAGGGGAGCCTAAAGCCTAGGGGTGCCCTAGCCTGAAGGCTAGGGGAGCCCTAGCCTTAGCCTAGGGGAGCCCTAGCCTAAAGCCTAGGTGTGCCCTAGCCTGAAGGCTAGGGGAGCCCTAGCCTTAGCCTAGGGGAGCCTAAAGCCTAGGGGTGCCCTAGCCTGAAGGCTAGGGGAGCCCTAGCCTTAGCCTAGGGGAGCCTAAAGCCTAGGGGTGCCCTAGCCTGAAGGCTAGGGGAGCCCTAGCCTTAGCCTAGGGGAGCCCTAGCCTAAAGCCTAGGGGTGCCCTAGCCTGAAGGCTAGGGGAGCCCTAGCCTTAGCCTAGGGGAGCCTAAAGCCTAGGGGTGCCCTAGCCTGAAGGCTAGGGGAGCCCTAGCCTTAGCCTAGGGGAGCCTAAAGCCTAGGGGTGCCCTAGCCTGAAGGCTAGGGGAGCCCTAGCCTTAGCCTAGGGGAGCCTAAAGCCTAGGGGTGCCCTAGCCTGAAGGCTAGGGGAGCCCTAGCCTTAGCCTAGGGCAGCCCTAGCCTAAAGCCTAGGGGTGCCCTAGCCTGAAGGCTAGGGGAGCCCTAGCCTTAGCCTAGGGGAGCCTAAAGCCTAGGGGTGCCCTAGCCTGAAGGGTAGGGGAGCCCTAGCCTTAGCCTAGGGGAGCCCTAGCCTAAAGCCTAGGGGTGCCCTAGCCTGAAGGCTAGGGGAGCCCTAGCCTTAGCCTAGGGGAACCTAAAGCCTAGGGGTGCCCTAGCCTGAAGGCTAGGGGAGCCCTAGCCTTAGCCTAGGGGAGCCCTAGCCTAAAGCCTAGGGGTGCCCTAGCCTGAAGGCTAGGGGAGCCCTAGCCTTAGCCTAGGGGAGCCTAAAGCCTAGGGGTGCCCTAGCCTGAAGGCTAGGGGGTCCCTAGCCTTAGCCTAGGGGAGCCTAAAGCCTAGGGGTGCCCTAGCCTGAAGGCTAGGGGAGCCCTAGCCTTAGCCTAGGGGAGCCTAAAGCCTAGGGGTGCCCTAGCCTGAAGGCTAGGGGGGGCCCTAGCCTTAGCCTAGGGGAGCCTAAAGCCTAGGGGTGCCCTAGCCTGAAGGCTAGGGGAGCCCTAGCCTTAGCCTAGGGGAGCCTAAAGCCTAGGGGTGCCCTACCCTGAAGGCTAGGGGGGGCCCTAGCCTTAGCCTAGGGGAGCCTAAAGCCTAGGGGTGCCCTAGCCTGAAGGCTAGGGGAGCCCTAGCCTTAGCCTAGGGGAGCCTAAAGCCTAGGGGTGCCCTAGCCTGAAGGCTAGGGGGGGCCCTAGCCTCAGCCTAGGGGAGCCTAAAGGCTAGGGGTGCCCTAGCCTGAAGGCTAGGGGAGCCCTAGCCTTAGCCTAGGGGAGCCTAAAGCCTAGGGGTGCCCTAGCCTGAAGGCTAGGGGGGGCCCTAGCCTTAGCCTAGGGGAGCCTAAAGCCTAGGGGTGCCCTAGCCTGAAGGCTACGGGAGCCCTAGCCTTAGCCTAGGGGAGCCTAAAGCCTAGGGGTGCCCTAGCCTGAAGGCTAGGGGGGACCCTAGCCTTAGCCTAGGGGAGCCTAAAGCCTAGGGGTGCCCTAGCCTGAAGGCTAGGGGAGCCCTAGCCTTAGCCTAGCGGAGCCTAAAGCCTAGGGGTGCCCTAGCCTGAAGGCTAGGGGACCCCTAGCCTTAGCCTAGGGGAGCCCTAGCCTAAAGCCTAGGGGTGCCCTAGCCTGAAGGCTACGGGAGCCCTAGCCTTAGCCTAGGGGAGCCTAAAGCCTAGGGGTGCCCTAGCCTGAAGGCTAGGGGGGACCCTAGCCTTAGCCTAGGGTAGCCTAAAGCCTAGGGGTGCCCTAGCCTGAAGGCTAGGGGAGCCCTAGCCTTAGCCTAGGGGAGCCTAAAGCCTAGGGGTGCCCTAGCCTGAAGGCTAGGGGACTCCTAGCCTTAGCCTAGGGGAGCCCTAGCCTAAAGCCTAGGGGTGCCCTAGCCTGAAGGCTAGGGGAGCCCTAGCCTTAGCCTAGGGGAGCCTAAAGCCTAGGGGTGCCCTAGCCTGAAGGCTAGGGGGGACCCTAGCCTTAGCCTAGGGGAGCCTAAAGCCTAGGGGTGCCCTAGCCTGAAGGCTAGGGGGGACCCTAGCCTTAGCCTAGGGGAGCCTAAAGCCTAGGGGTGCCCTAGCCTGAAGGCTAGGGGACCCCTAGCCTTAGCCTAGGGGAGCCTAAAGCCTAGGGGTGCCCTAGCCTGAAGGCTAGGGGACCCCTAGCCTTAGCCTAGGGGAGCCCTAGCCTAAAGCCTAGGGGTGCCCTAGCCTGAAGGCTAGGGGAGCCCTAGCCTTAGCCTAGGGGAGCCTAAAGCCTAGGGGTGCCCTTGCCTGAAGGCTAGGGGAGCCCTAGCCTTAGCCTAGGGGAGCCCTAGCCTAAAGCCTAGGGGTGCCCTAGCCTGAAGGCTAGGGGAGCCCTAGCCTTAGCCTAGGGGAGCCTAAAGCCTAGGGGTGCCCTAGCCTGAAGGCTAGGGGAGCCCTAGCCTTAGCCTAGGGGAGCCCTAGCCTAAAGCCTAGGGGTGCCCTAGCCTGAAGGCTAGGGGAGCCCTAGCCTTAGCCTAGGGGAGCCTAAAGCCTAGGGGAGCCCTAGCCTTAGCCTAGGGGAGCCTAAAGCCTAGGGGTGCCCTAGCCTGAAGGCTAGGGGGGGCCCTAGCCTTAGCCTAGGGGAGCCTAAAGCCTAGAGGTGCCCTAGCCTGAAGGCTACGGGAGCCCTAGCCTTAGCCTAGGGGAGCCTAAAGCCTAGGGGTGCCCTAGCCTGAAGGCTAGGGGGGACCCTAGCCTTAGCCTAGGGGAGCCTAAAGCCTAGGGGTGCCCTAGCCTGAAGGCTAGGGGAGCCCTAGCCTTAGCCTAGGGGAGCCTAAAGCCTAGGGGTGCCCTAGCCTGAAGGCTAGGGGGGGCCCTAGCCTTAGCCTAGGGGAGCCCTAGCCTAAAGCCTAGGGGTGCCCTAGCCTGAAGGCTAGGGGAGCCCTAGCCTTAGCCTAGGGGAGCCTAAAGCCTAGGGGTGCCCTAGCCTGAAGGCTAGGGGGGGCCCTAGCCTTAGCCTAGGGGAGCCTAAAGCCTAGGGGTGCCCTAGCCTGAAGGCTAGGGGAGCCCTAGCCTTAGCCTAGGGGAGCCTAAAGCCTAGGGGTGCCCTAGCCTGAAGGCTAGGGGGGGCCCTAGCCTTAGCCTAGGGGAGCCTAAAGCCTAGGGGTGCCCTAGCCTGAAGGCTAGGGGAGCCCTAGCCTTAGCCTAGGGGAGCCTAAAGCCTAGGGGTGCCCTACCCTGAAGGCTAGGGGGGGCCCTAGCCTTAGCCTAGGGGAGCCTAAAGCCTAGGGGTGCCCTAGCCTGAAGGCTAGGGGAGCCCTAGCCTTAGCTTAGGGGAGCCTAAAGACTAGGGGTGCCCTAGCCTGAAGGCTAGGGGGGGCCCTAGCCTCAGCCTAGGGGAGCCTAAAGCCTAGGGGTGCCCTAGCCTGAAGGCTAGGGGAGCCCTAGCCTTAGCATAGGGGAGCCTAAAGCCTAGGGGTGCCCTAGCCTGAAGGCTAGGGGGGGCCCTAGCCTTAGCCTAGGGGAGCCTAAAGCCTAGGGGTGCCCTAGCCTGAAGGCTACGGGAGCCTTAGCCTTAGCCTAGGGAAGCCTAAAGCCTAGGGGTGCCCTAGCCTGAAGGCTAGGGGGGACCCTAGCCTTAGCCTAGGGGAGCCTAAAGCCTAGGGGTGCCCTAGCCTGAAGGCTAGGGGAGCCCTAGCCTTAGCCTAGGGGAGCCTAAAGCCTAGGGGTGCCCTAGCCTGAAGGCTAGGGGACCCCTAGCCTTAGCCTAGGGGAGCCCTAGCCTAAAGCCTAGGGGTGCCCTAGCCTGAAGGCTACGGGAGCCCTAGCCTTAGCCTAGGGGAGCCTAAAGCCTAGGGGTGCCCTAGCCTGAAGGGTAGGGGGGACCCTAGCCTTAGCCTAGGGGAGCCTAAAGCCTAGGGGTGCCCTAGCCTGAAGGCTAGGGGAGCCCTAGCCTTAGCCTAGGGGAGCCTAAAGCCTAGGGGTGCCCTAGCCTGAAGGCTAGGGTACCCCTAGCCTTAGCCTAGGGGAGCCCTAGCCTAAAGCCTAGGGGTGCCCTAGCCTGAAGGCTAGGGGAGCCCTAGCCTTAGCCTAGGGGAGCCTAAAGCCTAGGGGTGCCCTAGCCTGAAGGCTAGGGGGGACCCTAGCCTTAGCCTAGGGGAGCCTAAAGCCTAGGGGTGCCATAGCCTGAAGGCTAGGTGAGCCCTAGCCTTAGCCTAGGGGAGCCTAAAGCCTAGGGGTGCCCTAGCCTGAAGGCTAGGGGGGGCCCTAGCCTTAGCCTAGGGGAGCCTAAAGCCTAGGGGTGCCCTAGCCTGAAGGCTACGGGAGCCCTAGCCTTAGCCTAGGGGAGCCTAAAGCCTAGGGGTGCCCTAGCCTGAAGGCTAGGGGGGACCCTAGCCTTAGCCTAGGGGAGCCTAAAGCCTAGGGGTGCCCTAGCCTGAAGGCTAGGGGAGCCCTAGCCTTAGCCTAGGGGAGCCTAAAGCCTAGGGGTGCCCTAGCCTGAAGGCTAGGGGACCCCTAGCCTTAGCCTAGGGGAGCCCTAGCCTAAAGCCTAGGGGTGCCCTAGCCTGAAGGCTACGGGAGCCCTAGCCTTAGCCTAGGGGAGCCTAAAGCCTAGGGGTGCCCTAGCCTGAAGGCTAGGGGGGACCCTAGCCTTAGCCTAGGGTAGCCTAAAGCCTAGGGGTGCCCTAGCCTGAAGGCTAGGGGAGCCCTAGCCTTAGCCTAGGGGAGCCCTAGCCTAAAGCCTAGGGGTGCCCTAGCCTGAAGGCTAGGGGAGCCCTAGCCTTAGCCTAGGGGAGCCTAAAGCCTAGGGGTGCCCTTGCCTGAAGGCTAGGGGAGCCCTAGCCTTAGCGTAGGGGAGCCTAAAGCCTAGGGGTGCCCTAGCCTGAAGGCTAGGGGAGCCCTAGCCTTAGCCTAGGGGAGCCCTAGCCTAAAGCCTAGGGGTGCCCTAGCCTGAAGGCTAGGGGAGCCCTAGCCTTAGCCTAGGGGAGCCTAAAGCCTAGGGTCCCTAGCCTGAAGGCTAGGGGAGCCCTAGCCTTAGCCTAGGGGAGCCCTAGCCTAAAGCCTAGGGGAGCCCTAGCCTAAAGCCTAGGGGTGCCCTAGCCTGAAGGCTAGGGGAGCCCTAGCCTTAGCCTAGGGAGCCTAAAGCTAGGGGTGCCCTAGCCTGAAGGCTAGGGGAGCCCTAGCCTTAGCCTAGGGGAGCCCTAGCCTAAAGCCTAGGGGTGCCCTAGCCTGAAGGCTAGGGGAGCCCTAGCCTTAGCCTAGGGGGAGCCTAAAGCCTAGGGGTGCCCTAGCCTGAAGGCTAGGGGAGCCCTAGCCTTAGCCTAGGGGAGCCCTAGCCTAAAGCCTAGGGGTGCCCTAGCCTGATGGCTAGGGAGCCCTAGCCTTAGCCTAGGGGAGCCTAAAGCCTAGGGGTGCCCTAGCCTGAATGGTAGGGGGAGCCCTAGCCTTAGCCTAGGGGAGCCCTAGCCTAAAGCCTAGGGGTGCCCTAGCCTGAAGGCTAGGGGAGCCCTAGCCTTAGCCTAGGGGAGCCTAAAGCCTAGGGGTGCCCTAGCCTGAAGGCTAGGGGAGCCCAACCTTAGCCTAGGGGAGCCCTAGCCTAAAGCCTAGGGGTGCCCTAGCCTGAAGGCTAGGGGAGCCCTAGCCTTAGCCTAGGGGAGCCTAAAGCCTAGGGGTGCCCTAGCCTGAAGGCTAGGGGGGGCCCTAGCCTTAGCCTAGGGGAGCCTAAAGCCTAGGGGTGCCCTAGCCTGAAGGCTAGGGGAGGCCTAGCCTTAGCCTAGGGGAGCCTAAAGCCTAGGGGTGCCCTAGCCTGAAGGCTAGGGGGGGCCCTAGCCTTAGCCTAGGGGAGCCTAAAGCCTAGGGGTGCCCTAGCCTGAAGGCTAGGGGAGCCCTAGCCTTAGCCTAGGGGAGCCTAAAGCCTAGGGGTGCCCTAGCCTGAAGGCTAGGGGGGACCCTAGCCTTAGCCTAGGGGAGCCTAAAGCCTAGGGGTGCCATAGCCTGAAGGCTAGGTGAGCCCTAGCCTTAGCCTAGGGGAGCCTAAAGCCTAGGGGTGCCCTAGCCTGAAGGCTAGGGGGGGCCCTAGCCTTAGCCTAGGGGAGCCTAAAGCCTAGGGGTGCCCTAGCCTGAAGGCTACGGGGAGCCCTAGCCTTAGCCTAGGGGAGCCTAAAGCCTAGGGGTGCCCTAGCCTGAAGGCTAGGGGGGACCCTAGCCTTAGCCTAGGGGAGCCTAAAGCCTAGGGGTGCCCTAGCCTGAAGGCTAGGGGAGCCCTAGCCTTAGCCTAGGGGAGCCCTAGCCTAAAGCCTAGGGGTGCCCTAGCCTGAAGGCTAGGGGAGCCCTAGCCTTAGCCTAGGGGAGCCTAAAGCCTAGGGGTGCCCTAGCCTGAAGGCTAGGGGAGCCCTAGCCTTAGCCTAGGGGAGCCCTAGCCTAAAGCCTAGGGGTGCCCTAGCCTGATGGCTAGGGGAGCCCTAGCCTTAGCCTAGGGGAGCCTAAAGCCTAGGGGTGCCCTAGCCTGAATGGTAGGGGAGCCCTAGCCTTAGCCTAGGGGAGCCCTAGCCTAAAGCCTAGGGGTGCCCTAGCCTGAAGGCTAGGGGAGCCCTAGCCTTAGCCTAGGGGAGCCTAAAGCCTAGGGGTGCCCTAGCCTGAAGGCTAGGGGAGCCCAACCTTAGCCTAGGGGAGCCCTAGCCTAAAGCCTAGGGGTGCCCTAGCCTGAAGGCTAGGGGAGCCCTAGCCTTAGCCTAGGGGAGCCTAAAGCCTAGGGGTGCCCTAGCCTGAAGGCTAGGGGGGGCCCTAGCCTTAGCCTAGGGGAGCCTAAAGCCTAGGGGTGCCCTAGCCTGAAGGCTAGGGGAGGCCTAGCCTTAGCCTAGGGGAGCCTAAAGCCTAGGGGTGCCCTAGCCTGAAGGCTAGGGGGGCCCTAGCCTTAGCCTAGGGGAGCCTAAAGCCTAGGGGTGCCCTAGCCTGAAGGCTAGGGGAGCCCTAGCCTTAGCCTAGGGGAGCCTAAAGCCTAGGGGTGCCCTAGCCTGAAGGCTAGGGGGGGCCCTAGCCTTAGCCTAGGGGAGCCTAAAGCCTAGGGGTGCCCTAGCCTGAAGGCTAGGGGAGCCCTAGCCTTAGCCTAGGGGAGCCTAAAGCCTAGGGGTGCCCTAGCCTGAAGGCTAGGGGGGGCCCTAGCCTCAGCCTAGGGGAGCCTAAAGCCTAGGGGTGCCCTAGCCTGAAGGCTAGGGGAGCCCTAGCCTTAGCCTAGGGGAGCCTAAAGCCTAGGGGTGCCCTAGCCTGAAGGCTAGGGGGGGCCCTAGCCTTAGCCTAGGGGAGCCTAAAGCCTAGGGGTGCCCTAGCCTGAAGGCTACGGGAGCCCTAGCCTTAGCCTAGGGGAGCCTAAAGCCTAGGGGTGCCCTAGCCTGAAGGCTAGGGGGGACCCTAGCCTTAGCCTAGGGGAGCCTAAAGCCTAGGGGTGCCCTAGCCTGAAGGCTAGGGGAGCCCTAGCCTTAGCCTAGGGGAGCCTAAAGCCTAGGGGTGCCCTAGCCTGAAGGCTAGGGGAACCCTAGCCTTAGCCTAGGGGAGCCTAAAGCCTAGGGGTGCCCTAGCCTGAAGGCTAGGGGACACCTAGCCTTAGCCTAGGGGAGCCCTAGCCTAAAGCCTAGGGGTGCCCTAGCCTGAAGGCTAGGGGAGCCCTAGCCTTAGCCTAGGGGAGCCTAAAGCCTAGGGGTGCCCTTGCCTGAAGGCTAGGGGAGCCCTAGCCTTAGCCTAGGGGAGCCTAAAGCCTAGGGGTGCCCTAGCCTGAAGGCTAGGGGAGCCCTAGCCTTAGCCTAGGGGAGCCCTAGCCTAAAGCCTAGGGGTGCCCTAGCCTGAAGGCTAGGGGAGCCCTAGCCTTAGCCTAGGGGAGCCTAAAGCCTAGGGGTGCCCTAGCCTGAAGGCTAGGGGAGCCCTAGCCTTAGCCTAGGGGAGCCTAAAGCCTAGGGGTGCCCTAGCCTGAAGGCTAGGGGAGCCCTAGCCTTAGCCTAGGGGAGCCCTAGCCTAAAGCCTAGGGGTGCCCTAGCCTGAAGGCTAGGGGAGCCCTAGCCTTAGCCTAGGGGAGCCTAAAGCCTAGGGGTGCCCTAGCCTGAAGGCTAGGGGAGCCCTAGCCTTAGCCTAGGGGAGCCCTAGCCTAAAGCCGAGGGGTGCCCTAGCCTGAGGCTAGGGGAGCCCTAGCCTTAGCCTAGGGGAGCCTAAAGCCTAGGGGTGCCCTAGCCTGAAGGCTAGGGGAGCCCTAGCCTTAGCCTAGGGGAGCCTAAAGCCTAGGGGTGCCCTAGCCTGAAGGCTAGGGGAGCCCTAGCCTTAGCCTAGGGGAGCCCTAGCCTAAAGCCTAGGGGTGCCCTAGCCTGAAGGCTAGGGGAGCCCTAGCCTTAGCCTAGGGGAGCCTAAAGCCTAGGGGTGCCCTAGCCAGAAGGCTAGGGGAGCCCTAGCCTTAGCCTAGGGGAGCCCTAGCCTAAAGCCTAGGGGTGCCCTAGCCTGAAGGCTAGGGGAGCCCTAGCCTTAGCCTAGGGGAGCCTAAAGCCTAGGGGTGCCCTAGCCTGAAGGCTAAGGGAGCCCTAGCCTTAGCCTAGGGGAGCCCTAGCCTAAAGCCTAGGGGAGCCCTAGCCTAAAGCCTAGGGGTGCCCTAGCCTGAAGGCTAGGGGAGCCCTAGCCTTAGCCTAGGGGAGCCTAAAGCCTAGGGGTGCCCTAGCCTGAAGGCTAGGGGAGCCCTAGCCTTAGCCTCGGGGAGCCCTAGCCTAAAGCCTAGGGGTGCCCTAGCCTGAAGGCTAGGGGAGCCCTAGCCTTAGCCTAGGGGAGCCTAAAGCCTAGGGGTGCCCTAGCCTGAAGGCTAGGGGAGCCCTAACCTTAGCCTAGGGGAGCCCTAGCCTAAAGCCTAGGGGTGCCGTAGCCTGAAGGCTAGGGGAGCCCTAGCCTTAGCCTAGGGGAGCCTAAAGCCTAGGGGTGCCCTAGCCTGAAGGCTAGGGGAGTCCTAGCCTTAGCCTAGGGGAGCCCTAGCCTAAAGCCTAGGGGTGCCCTAGCCTGAAGGCTAGGGGAGCCCTAGCCTTAGCCTAGGGGAGCCCTAGCCTAAAGCCTAGGGGTTGCCCTAGCCTGAAGGCTAGGGGAGCCCTAGCCTTAGCCTACGGGAGCCTAAAGCCTAGGGGTGCCCTAGCCTGAAGGCTAGGGGAGCCCTAGCCTTAGCCTAGGGGAGCCCTAGCCTAAAGCCTCGGGGTGCCCTAGCCTGAAGGCTAGGGGAGCCCTAGCCTTAGCCTAGGGGAGCCTAAAGCCTAGGGGTGCCCTAGCCTGAAGGCTAGGGGAGCCCTAGCCTTAGCCTAGGGGAGCCCTAGCCTAAAGCCTAGGGGTGCCCTAGCCTGAAGGCTAGGGGAGCCCTAGCCTTAGCCTAGGGGAGCCTAAAGCCTGGGGGTGCCCTAGCCTGAAGGCTAGGGGAGCCCTAGCCTTAGCCTAGGGGAGCCCTAGCCTAAAGCCTAGGGGTGCCCTAGCCTGAAGGCTAGGGGAGCCCTAGCCTTAGCCTAGGGGATCCTAAAGCCTAGGGGTGCCCTAGCCTGAAGGCTAGGGGAGCCCTAGCCTTAGCCTAGGGGAGCCCTAGCCTAAAGCCTAGGGGTGCCCTAGCCTGAAGGCTAGGGGAGCCCTAGCCTTTGCCTAGGGGAGCCTAAAGCCTAGGGGTGCCCTAGCCTGAAGGCTAGGGGAGCCCTAGCCTTAGCCTAGGGGAGCCCTAGCCTAAAGCCTAGGGGTGCCCTAGCCTGAAGGCTAGGGGAGCCCTAGCCTTAGCCTTGGGGAGCCTAAAGCCTAGGGGTGCCCTAGCCTGAAGGCTAGGGGAGCCCTAGCCTTAGCCTAGGGGAGCCTAAAGCCTAGGGGTGCCCTAGCCTGAAGGCTAGGGGAGCCCTAGCCTTAGCCTAGGGGAGCCTGAAGCCTAGGGGTGCCCTAGCCTGAAGGCTAGGGGAGCCCTAGCCTTAGCCTAGGGGAGCCTGAAGCCTAGGGGTGCCCTAGCCTGAAGGCTAGGGGAGCCCTAGCCTTAGCCTAGGGGAGCCCTAGCCTGAAGCCTAGGGGTGCCCTAGCCTGAAGGCTAGGGGAGCCCTAGCCTTAGCCTAGGGGAGCCCTAGCCTGAAGCCTAGGGGTGCCCTAGCCTGAAGGCTAGGGGAGCCCTAGCCTTAGCCTAGGGGAGCCCTAGCCTGAAGCCTAGGGGTGCCCTAGCCTGAAGGCTAGGGGAGCCCTAGCCTTAGCCTAGGGGAGCCCTAGCCTGAAGCCTAGGGGTGCCCTAGCCTGAAGGCTAGGGGAGCCCTAGCCTTAGCCTAGGGGAGCCCTAGCCTGAAGCCTAGGGGTGCCCTAGCCTGAAGGCTAGGGGAGCCCTAGCCTTAGCCTAGGGGAGCCCTAGCCTGAAGCCTAGGGGTGCCCTAGCCTGAAGGCTAGGGGAGCCCTAGCCTTAGCCTAGGGGAGCCCTAGCCTGAAGCCTAGGGGTGCCCTAGCCTGAAGGCTAGGGGAGCCCTAGCCTTAGCCTAGGGGAGCCCTAGCCTGAAGCCTAGGGGTGCCCTAGCCTGAAGGCTAGGGGAGCCCTAGCCTTAGCCTAGGGGAGCCCTAGCCTGAAGCCTAGGGGTGCCCTAGCCTGAAGGCTAGGGGAGCCCTAGCCTTAGCCTAGGGGAGCCCTAGCCTGAAGCCTAGGGGTGCCCTAGCCTGAAGGCTAGGGGAGCCCTAGCCTTAGCCTAGGGGAGCCCTAGCCTGAAGCCTAGGGGTGCCCTAGCCTGAAGGCTAGGGGAGCCCTAGCCTTAGCCTAGGGGAGCCCTAGCCTGAAGCCTAGGGGTTGCCCTAGCCTGAAGGCTAGGGGAGCCCTAGCCTTAGCCTAGGGGAGCCCTAGCCTGAAGCCTAGGGGTGCCCTAGCCTGAAGGCTAGGGGAGCCCTAGCCTTAGCCTAGGGGAGCCCTAGCCTGAAGCCTAGGGGTGCCCTAGCCTGAAGGCTAGGGGAGCCCTAGCCTTAGCCTAGGGGAGCCCTAGCCTGAAGCCTAGGGGTGCCCTAGCCTGAAGGCTAGGGGAGCCCTAGCCTTAGCCTAGGGGAGCCCTAGCCTGAAGCCTAGGGGTGCCCTAGCCTGAAGGCTAGGGGAGCCCTAGCCTTAGCCTAGGGGAGCCCTAGCCTGAAGCCTAGGGGTGCCCTAGCCTGAAGGCTAGGGGAGCCCTAGCCTTAGCCTAGGGGAGCCCTAGCCTGAAGCCTAGGGGTGCCCTAGCCTGAAGGCTAGGGGAGCCCTAGCCTTAGCCTAGGGGAGCCCTAGCCTGAAGCCTAGGGGTGCCCTAGCCTGAAGGCTAGGGGAGCCCTAGCCTTAGCCTAGGGGAGCCCTAGCCTGAAGCCTAGGGGTGCCCCAGCCTGAAGGCTATGGGAGCCCTAGCCTTAGCCTAGGGGAGCCCTAGCCTGAAGGCTAGGGGAGCCTAGCCTTAGCCTAGGGGAGCCCTAGCCTGAAGCCTAGGGGTGCCCTAGCCTGAAGGCTAGGGGAGCCCTAGCCTTAGCCTAGGGGAGCCCTAGCCTGAAGCCTAGGGGTGCCCTAGCCTGAAGGCTAGGGGAGCCCTAGCCTTAGCCTAGGGGTGCCCTAGCCTGAAGCCTAGGGGTGCCCTAGCCTGAAGGCTAGGGGAGCCCTAGCCTTAGCCTAGGGGAGCCCTAGCCTGAAGCCTAGGGGTGCCCTAGCCTGAAGGCTAGGGGAGCCCTAGCCTTAGCCTAGGGGAGCCCTAGCCTGAAGCCTAGGGGTGCCCTAGCCTGAAGGCTAGGGGAGCCCTAGCCTTAGCCTAGGGGAGCCCTAGCCTGAAGCCTAGGGGTGCCCTAGCCTGAAGGCTAGGGGAGCCCTAGCCTTAGCCTAGGGGAGCCCTAGCCTGAAGCCAAGGGGTGCCCTAGCCTGAAGGCTAGGGGAGCCCTAGCCTTAGCCTAGGGGAGCCCTAGCCTGAAGCCAAGGGGTGCCCTAGCCTGAAGGCTAGGGGAGCCCTAGCCTTAGCCTAGGGGAGCCCTAGCCTGAAGCCAAGGGGTGCCCTAGCCTGAAGGCTAGGGGAGCCCTAGCCTTAGCCTAGGGGAGCCCTAGCCTGAAGCCTAGGGGTGCCCTAGCCTGAAGGCTAGGGGAGCCCTAGCCTTAGCCTAGGGAGCCCTAGCCTGAAGCCTAGGGGTGCCCTAGCCTGAAGGCTAGGGGAGCCCTAGCCTTAGCCTAGGGGAGCCCTAGCCTGAAGCCTAGGGGTGCCCTAGCCTGAAGGCTAGGGGAGCCCTAGCCTTAGCCTAGGGGAGCCCTAGCCTGAAGCCTAGGGGTGCCCTAGCCTGAAGGCTAGGGGAGCCCTAGCCTTAGCCTAGGGGAGCCCTAGCCTGAAGCCTAGGGGTGCCCTAGCCTGAAGGCTAGGGGAGCCCTAGCCTTAGCCTAGGGGAGCCCTAGCCTGAAGCCTAGGGGTGCCCTAGCCTGAAGGCTAGGGGAGCCCTAGCCCTTAGCCTAGGGGAGCCCTAGCCTGAAGCCTAGGGGTGCCCTAGCCTGAAGGCTAGGGGAGCCCTAGCCTTAGCCTAGGGGAGCCCTAGCCTGAAGCCTAGGGGTGCCCTAGCCTGAAGGCTAGGGGAGCCCTAGCCTTAGCCTAGGGGAGCCCTAGCCTGAAGCCTAGGGGTGCCCTAGCCTGAAGGCTAGGGGAGCCCTAGCCTTAGCCTAGGGGAGCCCTAGCCTGAAGCCTAGGGGTGCCCTAGCCTGAAGGCTAGGGGAGCCCTAGCCTTAGCCTAGGGGAGCCCTAGCCTGAAGCCTAGGGGTGCCCTAGCCTGAAGGCTAGGGGAGCCCTAGCCTTAGCCTAGGGGAAGCCCTAGCCTGAAGCCTAGGGGTGCCCTAGCCTGAAGGCTAGGGGAGCCCTAGCCTTAGCCTAGGGGAGCCCTAGCCTGAAGCCTAGGGGTGCCCTAGCCTGAAGGCTAGGGGAGCCCTAGCCTTAGACTAGGGGAGCCCTAGCCTGAAGCCTAGGGGTGCCCTAGCCTGAAGGCTAGGGGAGCCCTAGCCTTAGCCTAGGGGAGCCCTAGCCTGAAGCCTAGGGGTGCCCTAGCCTGAAGGCTAGGGGAGCCCTAGCCTTAGCCTAGGGGAGCCCTAGCCTGAAGCCTAGGGGTGCCCTAGCCTGAAGGCTAGGGGAGCCCTAGCCTTAGCCTAGGGGAGCCCTAGCCTGAAGCCTAGGGGTGCCCTAGCCTGAAGGCTAGGGGAGCCCTAGCCTTAGCCTAGGGGAGCCCTAGCCTGAAGCCTAGGGGTCCCTAGCCTGAAGGCTAGGGGAGCCCTAGCCTTAGCCTAGGGGAGCCCTAGCCTGAAGCCTAGGGGTGCCCTAGCCTGAAGGCTAGGGGAGCCCTAGCCTTAGCCTAGGGGAGCCCTAGCCTGAAGCCTAGGGGGTGCCCTAGCCTGAAGGCTAGGGGAGCCCTAGCCTTAGCCTAGGGGAGCCCTAGCCTAAAGCCTAGGGGTGCCCTAGCCTGAAGGCTAGGGGAGCCCTAGCCTTAGCCTAGGGGAGCCCTAGCCTAAAGCCTAGGGGTGCCCTAGCCTGAAGGCTAGGGGAGCAATAGCCTTAGCCTAGGGGAGCCCTAGCCTAAAGCCTAGGGGTGCCCTAGCCTGAAGGCTAGGGGAGCCCTAGCCTTAGCCTAGGGGAGCCCTAGCCTAACCTAGGGGTGCCCTAGCCTGAAGGCTAGGGGAGCCCTAGCCTTAGCCTAGGGGAGCCTAAAGCCTCGGGGTGCCCTAGCCTGAAGGCTAGGGGAGCCCTAGCCTTAGCCTAGGGGAGCCTAAAGCCTCGGGGTGCCCTAGCCTGAAGGCTAGGGGAGCCCTAGCCTTAGCCTAGGGGAGCCCTAGCCTAAAGCCTCGGGGTGCCCTAGCCTGAAGGCTAGGGGAGCCCTAGCCTTAGCCTAGGGGAGCCCTAGCCTAAAGCCTCGGGGTGCCCTAGCCTGAAGGCTAGGGGAGCCCTAGCCTTAGCCTAGGGGAGCCCTAGCCTAAAGCCTCGGGGTGCCCTAGCCTGAAGGCTAGGGGAGCCCTAGCCTTAGCCTAGGGAGCCCTAGCCTAAAGCCTCGGGGTGCCCTAGCCTGAAGGCTAGGGAGCCCTAGCCTATAGCCTCGGGGTGCCCTAGCCTGAAGGCTAGGGGAGCCCTAGCCTTAGCCTAGGGAGCCCTAGCCTAAAGCCTCGGGGTGCCCTAGCCTGAAGGCTAGGGGAGCCCTAGCCTTAGCCTAGGGGAGCCCTAGCCTAAAGCCTCGGGGTGCCCTAGCCTGAAGGCTAGGGGAGCCCTAGCCTTAGCCTAGGGGAGCCCTAGCCTAAAGCCTCGGGGTGCCCTAGCCTGAAGGCTAGGGGAGCCCTAGCCTTAGCCTAGGGGAGCCCTAGCCTAAAGCCTCGGGGTGCCCTAGCCTGAAGGCTAGGGGAGCCCTAGCCTTAGCCTAGGGGAGCCCTAGCCTTAGCCTAGGGGAGCCCTAGCCTGAAGCCTAGGGGTGCCCTAGCCTGAAGGCTAGGGGAGCCCTAGCCTTAGCCTAGGGGAGCCCTAGCCTGAAGCCTAGGGGTGCCCTAGCCTGAAGGCTAGGGGAGCCCTAGCCTTAGCCTAGGGAGCCCTAGCCTGAAGCCTAGGGGTGCCCTAGCCTGAAGGCTAGGGGAGCCCTAGCCTTAGCCTAGGGGAGCCCTAGCCTGAAGCCTAGGGGTGCCCTAGCCTGAAGGCTAGGGGAGCCCTAGCCTTAGCCTAGGGGAGCCCTAGCCTGAAGCCTAGGGGTGCCCTAGCCTGAAGGCTAGGGGAGCCCTAGCCTTAGCCTAGGGGAGCCCTAGCCTGAAGCCTAGGGGTGCCCTAGCCTGAAGGCTAGGGGAGCCCTAGCCTTAGCCTAGGGGAGCCCTAGCCTGAAGCCTAGGGGTGCCCTAGCCTGAAGGCTAGGGGAGCCCTAGCCTTAGCCTAGGGGAGCCCTAGCCTGAAGCCTAGGGGTGCCCTAGCCTGAAGGCTAGGGAGCCCTAGCCTTAGCCTAGGGGAGCCCTAGCCTGAAGCCAAGGGGTGCCCTAGCCTGAAGGCTAGGGGAGCCCTAGCCTTAGCCTAGGGGAGCCCTAGCCTGAAGCCAAGGGGTGCCCTAGCCTGAAGGCTAGGGGAGCCCTAGCCTTAGCCTAGGGGAGCCCTAGCCTGAAGCCTAGGGGTGCCCTAGCCTGAAGGCTAGGGGAGCCCTAGCCTTAGCCTAGGGGAGCCCTAGCCTGAAGCCTAGGGGTGCCCTAGCCTGAAGGCTAGGGGAGCCCTAGCCTTAGCCTAGGGGAGCCCTAGCCTGAAGCCTAGGGGTGCCCTAGCCTGAAGGCTAGGGGAGCCCTAGCCTTAGCCTAGGGGAGCCCTAGCCTGAAGCCTAGGGGTGCCCTAGCCTGAAGGCTAGGGGAGCCCTAGCCTTAGCCTAGGGGAGCCCTAGCCTGAAGCCTAGGGGTGCCCTAGCCTGAAGGCTAGGGGAGCCCTAGCCTTAGCCTAGGGGAGCCCTAGCCTGAAGCCTAGGGGTGCCCTAGCCTGAAGGCTAGGGGAGCCCTAGCCTTAGCCTAGGGGAGCCCTAGCCTGAAGCCTAGGGGTGCCCTAGCCTGAAGGCTAGGGGAGCCCTAGCCTTAGCCTAGGGGAGCCCTAGCCTGAAGCCTAGGGGTGCCCTAGCCTGAAGGCTAGGGGAGCCCTAGCCTTAGCCTAGGGGAGCCCTAGCCTGAAGCCTAGGGGTGCCCTAGCCTGAAGGCTAGGGGAGCCCTAGCCTTAGCCTAGGGGAGCCCTAGCCTGAAGCCTAGGGGTGCCCTAGCCTGAAGGCTAGGGGAGCCCTAGCCTTAGCCTAGGGGAGCCCTAGCCTGAAGCCTAGGGGTGCCCTAGCCTGAAGGCTAGGGGAGCCCTAGCCTTAGCCTAGGGGAGCCCTAGCCTGAAGCCTAGGGGTGCCCTAGCCTGAAGGCTAGGGGAGCCCTAGCCTTAGCCTAGGGGAGCCCTAGCCTGAAGCCTAGGGGTGCCCTAGCCTGAAGGCTAGGGGAGCCCTAGCCTTAGCCTAGGGGAGCCCTAGCCTGAAGCCTAGGGGTGCCCTAGCCTGAAGGCTAGGGGAGCCCTAGCCTTAGCCTAGGGGAGCCCTAGCCTGAAGCCTAGGGGTGCCCTAGCCTGAAGGCTAGGGGAGCCCTAGCCTTAGCCCAGGGGAGCCCTAGCCTGAAGCCTAGGGGTGCCCTAGCCTGAAGGCTAGGGGAGCCCTAGCCTTAGCCCAGGGGAGCCCTAGCCTGAAGCCTAGGGGTGCCCTAGCCTGAAGGCTAGGGGAGCCCTAGCCTTAGCCCAGGGGAGCCCTAGCCTGAAGCCTAGGGGTGCCCTAGCCTGAAGGCTAGGGGAGCCCTAGGCTTCAGGCTAGGGCTCCCCTGGGCTAAGGCTAGGGCTCCCCTAGCCTTCAGGCTAGGGCACCCCTAGGCTTCAGGCTAGGGCTCCCCTGGGCTAAGGCTAGGGCTCCCCTAGCCTTCAGGCTAGGGCACCCCTAGGCTTCAGGCTAGGGCTCCCCTGGGCTAAGGCTAGGGCTCCCCTAGCCTTCAGGCTAGGGCACCCCTAGGCTTCAGGCTAGGGCTCCCCTAGGCTAAGGCTAGGGCTCCCCTAGCCTTCAGGCTAGGGCACCCTAGGCTTCAGGCTAGGGCTCCCCTAGGCTAAGGCTAGGCTCCCTAGCCTTCAGGCTAGGGCACCCCTAGGCTTCAGGCTAGGGCTCCCCTAGGCTAAGGCTAGGGCTCCCCTAGCCTTCAGGCTAGGGCACCCCTAGGCTTCAGGCTAGGGCTCCCCTAGGCTAAGGCTAGGGCTCCCCTAGCCTTCAGGCTAGGGCACCCCTAGGCTTCAGGCTAGGGCTCCCCTAGGCTAAGGCTAGGGCTCCCCTAGCCTTCAGGCTAGGGCACCCCTAGGCTTCAGGCTAGGGCTCCCTAGGCTAAGGCTAGGGCTCCCCTAGCCTTCAGGCTAGGGCACCCCTAGGCTTCAGGCTAGGGCTCCCCTAGGCTAAGGCTAGGGCTCCCCTAGCCTTCAGGCTAGGGCACCCCTAGGCTTCAGGCTAGGGCTCCCCTAGGCTAAGGCTAGGGCTCCCCTAGCCTTCAGGCTAGGGCACCCCTAGGCTTCAGGCTAGGGCTCCCCTAGGCTAAGGCTAGGGCTCCCCTAGCCTTCAGGCTAGGGCACCCCTAGGCTTCAGGCTAGGGCTCCCCTAGGCTAAGGCTAGGGCTCCCCTAGCCTTCAGGCTAGGGCACCCCTAGGCTTCAGGCTAGGGCTCCCCTAGGCTAAGGCTAGGGCTCCCCTAGCCTTCAGGCTAGGGCACCCCTAGGCTTCAGGCTAGGGCTCCCCTAGGCTAAGGCTAGGGCTCCCCTAGCCTTCAGGCTAGGGCACCCCTAGGCTTCAGGCTAGGGCTCCCCTAGGCTAAGGCTAGGGCTCCCCTAGCCTTCAGGCTAGGGCACCCCTAGGCTTCAGGCTAGGGCTCCCCTAGGCTAAGGCTAGGGCTCCCCTAGCCTTCAGGCTAGGGCACCCCTAGGCTTCAGGCTAGGGCTCCCCTAGGCTAAGGCTAGGGCTCCCTAGCCTTCAGGCTAGGGCACCCCTTGGCTTCAGGCTAGGGCTCCCCTAGGCTAAGGCTAGGGCTCCCCTAGCCTTCAGGCTAGGGCACCCTTGGCTTCAGGCTAGGGCTCCCCTAGGCTAAGGCTAGGGCTCCCCTAGCCTTCAGGCTAGGGCACCCCTAGGCTTCAGGCTAGGGCTCCCCTAGGCTAAGGCTAGGGCTCCCCTAGCCTTCAGGCTAGGGCACCCCTAGGCTTCAGGCTAGGGCTCCCCTAGGCTAAGGCTAGGGCTCCCCTAGCCTTCAGGCTAGGGCACCCCTAGGCTTCAGGCTAGGGCTCCCCTAGGCTAAGGCTAGGGCTCCCCTAGCCTTCAGGCTAGGGCACCCCTAGGCTTCAGGCTAGGGCTCCCCTAGGCTAAGGCTAGGGCTCCCCTAGCCTTCAGGCTAGGGCACCCCTAGGCTTCAGGCTAGGGCTCCCCTAGCTAAGGCTAGGGCTCCCCTAGCCTTCAGGCTAGGGCACCCCTAGGCTTCAGGCTAGGGCTCCCCTAGGCTAAGGCTAGGGCTCCCCTAGCCTTCAGGCTAGGGCACCCCTAGGCTTCAGGCTAGGGCTCCCCTAGGCTAAGGCTAGGGCTCCCTAGCCTTCAGGCTAGGGCACCCCTAGGCTTCAGGCTAGGGCTCCCCTAGGCTAAGGCTAGGGCTCCCCTAGGCTAAGGCTAGGCTCCCCTAGCCTTCAGGCTAGGGCACCCCGAGGCTTTAGGCTAGGGCTCCCCTAGGCTAAGGCTAGGGCTCCCCTAGCCTTCAGGCTAGGGCACCCCGAGGCTTTAGGCTAGGGCTCCCCTAGGCTAAGGCTAGGGCTCCCCTAGCCTTCAGGCTAGGGCACCCCGAGGCTTTAGGCTAGGGCTCCCCTAGGCTAAGGCTAGGGCTCCCCTAGCCTTCAGGCTAGGGCACCCCGAGGCTTTAGGCTAGGGCTCCCCTAGGCTAAGGCTAGGGCTCCCCTAGCCTTCAGGCTAGGGCACCCCGAGGCTATAGGCTAGGGCTCCCCTAGCCTTCAGGCTAGGGCACCCCGAGGCTTTAGGCTAGGCTCCCCTAGGCTAAGGCTAGGGCTCCCCTAGCCTTCAGGCTAGGGCACCCGAGGCTTTAGGCTAGGGCTCCCCTAGGCTAAGGCTAGGGCTCCCCTAGCCTTCAGGCTAGGGCACCCGAGGCTTTAGGCTAGGGCTCCCCTAGGCTAAGGCTAGGGCTCCCCTAGCCTTCAGGCTAGGGCACCCCGAGGCTTTAGGCTAGGGCTCCCCTAGGCTAAGGCTAGGGCTCCCCTAGCCTTCAGGCTAGGGCACCCCGAGGCTTTAGGCTCCCCTAGGCTAAGGCTAGGGCTCCCCTAGCCTTCAGGCTAGGGCACCCCGAGGCTTTAGGCTCCCCTAGGCTAAGGCTAGGGCTCCCCTAGCCTTCAGGCTAGGGCACCCCTAGGTTAGGCTAGGGCTCCCCTAGGCTAAGGCTAGGGCTCCCCTAGCCTTCAGGCTAGGGCACCCCTAGGCTTTAGGCTAGGGCTCCCCTAGGCTAAGGCTATTGCTCCCCTAGCCTTCAGGCTAGGGCACCCCTAGGCTTTAGGCTAGGGCTCCCCTAGGGCTAAGGCTAGGGCTCCCCTAGCCTTCAGGCTAGGGCACCCCTAGGCTTTAGGCTAGGGCTCCCCTAGGCTAAGGCTAGGGCTCCCCTAGCCTTCAGGCTAGGGCACCCCTAGGCTTCAGGCTAGGGCTCCCCTAGGCTAAGGCTAGGGCTCCCCTAGCCTTCAGGCTAGGGCACCCCTAGGCTTCAGGCTAGGGCTCCCCTAGGCTAAGGCTAGGGCTCCCCTAGCCTTCAGGCTAGGGCACCCCTAGGCTTCAGGCTAGGGCTCCCCTAGGCTAAGGCTAGGGCTCCCCTAGCCTTCAGGCTAGGGCACCCCTAGGCTTCAGGCTAGGGCTCCCCTAGGCTAAGGCTAGGGCTCCCCTAGCCTTCAGGCTAGGGCACCCCTAGGCTTCAGGCTAGGGCTCCCCTAGGCTAAGGCTAGGGCTCCCCTAGCCTTCAGGCTAGGGCACCCCTAGGCTTCAGGCTAGGGCTCCCCTAGGCTAAGGCTAGGGCTCCCCTAGCCTTCAGGCTAGGGCACCCCTAGGCTTCAGGCTAGGGCTCCCCTAGTCTAAGGCTAGGGCTCCCCTAGCCTTCAGGCTAGGGCACCCCTAGGCTTCAGGCTAGGGCTCCCCTAGGCTAAGGCTAGGGCTCCCCTAGCCTTCAGGCTAGGGCACCCCTAGGCTTCAGGCTAGGGCTCCCCTAGGCTAAGGCTAGGGCTCCCCTAGCCTTCAGGCTAGGGCACCCCTAGGCTTCAGGCTAGGCTCCCCTAGGCTAAGGCTAGGGCTCCCCTAGCCTTCAGGCTAGGGCACCCCTAGGCTTCAGGCTAGGGCTCCCCTAGGCTAAGGCTAGGGCTCCCCTAGCCTTCAGGCTAGGGCACCCCTAGGCTTCAGGCTAGGGCTCCCCTAGGCTAAGGCTAGGGCTCCCCTAGCCTTCAGGCTAGGGCACCCCTAGGCTTCAGGCTAGGGCTCCCCTAGGCTAAGGCTAGGGCTCCCCTAGCCTTCAGGCTAGGGCACCCCTAGGCTTCAGGCTAGGGCTCCCCTAGGCTAAGGCTAGGGCTCCCCTAGCCTTCAGGCTAGGGCACCCCTAGGCTTCAGGCTAGGGCTCCCCTAGGCTAAGGCTAGGGCTCCCCTAGCCTTCAGGCTAGGGCACCCCTAGGCTTCAGGCTAGGGCTCCCCTAGGCTAAGGCTAGGGCTCCCCTAGCCTTCAGGCTAGGGCACCCCTAGGCTTCAGGCTAGGGCTCCCCTAGGCTAAGGCTAGGGCTCCCCTAGCCTTCAGGCTAGGGCACCCCTAGGCTTCAGGCTAGGGCTCCCCTAGGCTAAGGCTAGGGCTCCCCTAGCCTTCAGGCTAGGGCACCCCTAGGCTTCAGGCTAGGGCTCCCCTAGGCTAAGGCTAGGGCTCCCCTAGCCTTCAGGCTAGGGCACCCCTAGGCTTCAGGCTAGGGCTCCCCTAGGCTAAGGCTAGGGCTCCCCTAGCCTTCAGGCTAGGGCACCCCTTGGCTTCAGGCTAGGGCTCCCCTAGGCTAAGGCTAGGGCTCCCCTAGCCTTCAGGCTAGGGCACCCCTTGGCTTCAGGCTAGGGCTCCCCTAGGCTAAGGCTAGGGCTCCCCTAGCCTTCAGGCTAGGGCACCCCTAGGCTTCAGGCTAGGGCTCCCCTAGGCTAAGGCTAGGGCTCCCCTAGCCTTCAGGCTAGGGCACCCCTAGGCTTCAGGCTAGGGCTCCCCTAGGCTAAGGCTAGGGCTCCCCTAGCCTTCAGGCTAGGGCACCCCTAGGCTTCAGGCTAGGGCTCCCCTAGGCTAAGGCTAGGGCTCCCCTAGCCTTCAGGCTAGGGCACCCCTAGGCTTCAGGCTAGGGCTCCCTAGGCTAAGGCTAGGGCTCCCCTAGCCTTCAGGCTAGGGCACCCCTAGGCTTCAGGCTAGGGCCCCCTAGGCTAAGGCTAGGGCTCCCCTAGCCTTCAGGCTAGGGCACCCCTAGGCTTCAGGCTAGGGCTCCCCTAGGCTAAGGCTAGGGCTCCCCTAGCCTTCAGGCTAGGGCACCCCTAGGCTTCAGGCTAGGGCTCCCCTAGGCTAAGGCTAGGCTCCCCTAGCCTTCAGGCTAGGGCTCCCCTAGGCTAAGGCTAGGGCTCCCATAGCCTTCAGGCTGGGGCACCCCTAGGCTTCAGGCTAGGGCTCCCTAGGCTAAGGCTAGGGCTCCCCTAGCCTTCAGGCTAGGGCACCCCTAGGCTTCAGGCTAGGGCTCCCCTAGGCTAAGGCTAGGGCTCCCCTAGCCTTCAGGCTAGGGCACCCCTAGGCTTCAGGCTAGGGCTCCCCTAGGCTAAGGCTAGGGCTCCCCTAGCCTTCAGGCTAGGGCACCCCTAGGCTTCAGGCTAGGGCTCCCCTAGGCTAAGGCTAGGGCTCCCCTAGCCTTCAGGCTAGGGCACCCCTAGGCTTCAGGCTAGGGCTCCCTAGGCTAAGGCTAGGGCTCCCCTAGCCTTCAGGCTAGGGCACCCCTAGGCTTCAGGCTAGGGCTCCCCTAGGCTAAGGCTAGGGCTCCCCTAGCCTTCAGGCTAGGGCACCCCTAGGCTTCAGGCTAGGGCTCCCCTAGGCTAAGGCTAGGGCTCCCCTAGCCTTCAGGCTAGGGCACCCCTAGGCTTCAGGCTAGGGCTCCCCTAGGCTAAGGCTAGGGCTCCCCTAGCCTTCAGGCTAGGGCAACCCCTAGGCTTCAGGCTAGGGCTCCCCTAGGCTAAGGCTAGGGCTCCCCTAGCCTTCAGGCTAGGGCACCCCTAGGCTTCAGGCTAGGGCTCCCCTAGGCTAAGGCTAGGGCTCCCCTAGCCTTCAGGCTAGGGCACCCCTAGGCTTCAGGCTAGGGCTCCCCTAGGCTAAGGCTAGGGCTCCCCTAGCCTTCAGGCTAGGCACCCCTAGCTTCAGGCTAGGGCTCCCCTAGGCTAAGGCTAGGGCTCCCCTAGCCTTCAGGCTAGGGCACCCCTAGGCTTCAGGCTAGGGCTCCCCTAGGCTAAGGCTAGGGCTCCCCTAGCCTTCAGGCTAGGGCACCCCTAGGCTTCAGGCTAGGGCTCCCCTAGGCTAAGGCTAGGGCTCCCCTAGCCTTCAGGCTAGGGCACCCCTAGGCTTCAGGCTAGGGCTCCCCTAGGCTAAGGCTAGGGCTCCCCTAGCCTTCAGGCTAGGGCACCCCTAGGCTTCAGGCTAGGGCTCCCCTAGGCTAAGGCTAGGGCTCCCCTAGCCTTCAGGGCTAGGGCACCCCTAGGCTTCAGGCTAGGGCTCCCCTAGGCTAAGGCTAGGGCTCCCCTAGCCTTCAGGCTAGGGCACCCCTAGGCTTCAGGCTAGGGCTCCCCTAGGCTAAGGCTAGGGCTCCCCTAGCCTTCAGGCTAGGGCACCCCTAGGCTTCAGGCTAGGGCTCCCCTAGGCTAAGGCTAGGGCTCCCCTAGCCTTCAGGCTAGGGCACCCCTAGGCTTCAGGCTAGGGCTCCCCTAGGCTAAGGCTAGGGCTCCCCTAGCCTTCAGGCTAGGGCACCCCTAGGCTTCAGGCTCCCCTAGGCTAAGGCTAGGGCTCCCCTAGCCTTCAGGCTAGGGCACCCCTAGGCTTCAGGCTCCCCTAGGCTAAGGCTAGGGCTCCCCTAGCCTTCAGGCTAGGGCACCCCTAGGCTTTAGGCTCCCCTAGGCTAAGGCTAGGGCTCCCCTAGCCTTCAGGCTAGGGCACCCTAGGCTTTAGGCTCCCCAAGGCTAAGGCTAGGGCTCCCCTAGCCTTCAGGCTAGGGCACCCCTAGGCTTTAGGCTAGGGCTCCCCTAGGCTAAGGCTAGGGCTCCCCTAGCCTTCAGGCTAGGGCACCCCTAGGCTTTAGGCTCCCCTAGGCAAAGGCTAGGGCTCCCTAGCCTTCAGGCTAGGGCACCCCTAGGCTTTAGGCTAGGGCTCCCCTAGGCTAAGGCTAGGGCTCCCCTAGCCTTCAGGCTAGGGCACCCCTAGGCTTTAGGATCCCCTAGGCTAAGGCTAGGGCTCCCCTAGCCTTCAGGCTAGGGCACCCTAGGCTTTAGGCTAGGGCTCCCTAGGCTAAGGCTAGGGCTCCCCTAGCCTTCAGGCTAGGGCACCCCCAGGCTTTAGGCTCCCCTAGGCTAAGGCTAGGGCTCCCCTAGCCTTCCAGGCTAGGGCACCCCTAGGCTTTAGGCTAGGGCTCCCCTAGGCTAAGGCTAGGGCTCCCCTAGCCTTCAGGCTAGGGCACCCCTAGGCTTTAGGCTCCCCTAGGCTAAGGCTAGGGCTCCCCTAGCCTTCAGGCTAGGGCACCCCGAGGCTTTAGGCTAGGGCTCCCCTAGGCTAAGGCTAGGGCTCCCCTAGCCTTCAGGCTAGGGCACCCCTAGGCTTTAGGCTCCCGTAGGCTAAGGCTAGGGCTCCCCTAGCCTTCAGGCTAGGGCACCCCTAGGCTTTAGGCTAGGGCTCCCCTAGGCTAAGGCTAGGGCTCCCCTAGCCTTCAGGCTAGGGCACCCCTAGGCTTTAGGCTAGGGCTCCCCTAGGCTAAGGCTAGGACTCCCCTAGCCTTCAGGCTAGGGCACCCCTAGGCTTTAGGCTCCCTAGGCTAAGGCTAGGGCTCCCCTAGCCTTCAGGCTACGGCACCCCTAGGCTTTAGGCTAGGGCTCCCCTAGGCTAAGGTTAGGGCTCCCTAGCCTTCAGGCTAGGGCACCCCTAGGCTTTAGGCTCCCTAGGCTAAGGCTAGGGCTCCCCTAGCCTTCAGGCTAGGGCACCCCTAGGCTTTAGGCTAGGGCTCCCGAGGCTAAGGCTAGGGCTCCCCTAGCCTTCAGGCTAGGGCACCCCTAGGCTTTAGGCTCCCCTAGGCTAAGGCTAGGGCTCCCCTAGCCTTCAGGCTAGGGCACCCCTAGGCTTTAGGCTAGGGCTCCCCTAGGCTTTAGGCTAGGGCTCCCCTAGGCTAAGGCTAGGGCTCCCTTAGCCTTCAGGCTAGGGCACCCCTAGGCTTTAGGCTCCCCTAGGCTAAGGCTAGGGCTCCCCTAGCCTTCAGGCTAGGGCACCCTAGGCTTTAGGCTAGGGCTCCCCTAGGCTAAGGCTAGGGCTCCCTAGCCTTCTGGCTAGGGCACCCCTAGGCTTTAGGCTCCCCTAGGCTAAGGCTAGGGCTCCCCTAGCCTTCAGGCTAGGGCACCCCTAGGCTTTAGGCTAGGGCTCCCCTAGCTAAGGCTAGGGCTCCCCTAGCCTTCAGGCTAGGGCACCCCTAGGCTTTAGGCTCCCCTAGGCTAAGGCTAGGGCTCCCCTAGCCTTCAGGCTAGGGCACCCCTAGGCTTTAGGCTCCCCTAGGCTAAGGCTAGGGCTCCCCTAGCCTCAGGCTAGGGCACCCCTCGGCTTTAGGCTAGGGCTCCCCTAGGCTAAGGCTAGGGCTCCCCTAGCCTTCAGGCTAGGGCACCCCTAGGCTTTAGGCTCCCCTAGGCTAAGGCTAGGGCTCCCCTAGCCTTCAGGCTAGGCACCCCTAGGCTTTAGGCTAGGGCTCCCTAGGCTAAGGCTAGGGCTCCCCTAGCCTTCAGGCTAGGGCACCCCTAGGCTTTAGGCTCCCCTAGGCTAAGGCTAGGGCTCCCCTAGCCTTCAGGCTAGGGCACCCCTAGGCTTTAGGCTCCCCTAGGCTAAGGCTAGGGCTCCCCTAGCCTTCAGGCTAGGGCACCCCTAGGCTTTAGGCTAGGGCTCCCCTAGGCTAAGGCTAGGGCTCCCCTAGCCTTCAGGCTAGGGCACCCCTAGGCTTTAGGCTCCCCTAGGCTAAGGCTAGGGCTCCCCTAGCCTTCAGGCAAGGGCACCCCTAGGCTTTAGGCTCCCCTAGGCTAAGGCTAGGGCTCCCCTAGCCTTCAGGCTAGGGCACCCCTAGGCTTTAGGCTAGGGCTCCCCTAGGCTAAGGCTAGGTGTCCCCTAGCCTTCAGGCTAGGGCACCCCTAGGCTTTAGGCTCCCCTAGGCTAAGGCTAGGGTTCCCCTAGCCTTCAGGCTAGGGCACCCCTAGGCTTTAGGCTCCCCTAGGCTAAGGCTAGGGCTCCCCTAGCCTTCAGGCTAGGGCACCCCTAGGCTTTAGGCTCCCCTAGGCTAAGGCTAGGGTCCCCCCTAGCCTTCAGGCTAGGGCACCCCTAGGCTTTAGGCTCCCCTAGGCTAAGGCTAGGGCTCCCGTAGCCTTCAGGCTAGGGCACCCCTAGGCTTTAGGCTCCCCTAGGCTAAGGCTAGGGCCCCCCCTAGCCTTCAGGCTAGGGCACCCCTAGGCTTTAGGCTCCCCTAGGCTAAGGCTAGGGCTCCCCTAGCCTTCAGGCTAGGGCACCCCTAGGCTTTAGGCTCCCCTAGGCTGAGGCTAGGGCCCCCCCTAGCCTTCAGGCTAGGGCACCCCTAGGCTTTAGGCTCCCCTAGGCTAAGGCTAGGGCTCCCCTAGCCTTCAGGCTAGGGCACCCCTAGGCTTTAGGCTCCCCTAGGCTAAGGCTAGGGCCCCCCCTAGCCTTCAGGCTAGGGCACCCCTAGGCTTTAGGCTCCCCTAGGCTAAGGCTAGGGCTCCCCTAGCCTTCAGGCTAGGGCACCCCTAGGCTTTAGGCTCCCCTAGGCTAAGGCTAGGGCCCCCCCTAGCCTTCAGGCTAGGGCACCCCTAGGCTTTAGGCTCCCCTAGGCTAAGGCTAGGCCTCCCCTAGCCTTCAGGCTAGGGCACCCCTAGGCTTTAGGCTCCCCTAGGCTAAGGCTAGGGCCCCCCCTAGCCTTCAGGCTAGGGCACCCCTAGGCTTTAGGCTCCCCTAGGCTAAGGCTAGGGCTCCCCTAGCCTTCAGGCTAGGGCACCCCTAGGCTTTAGGCTAGGGCTCCCTAGGCTAAGGTTGGGCTCCCCTAGCCTTCAGGCTAGGGCACCCCTAGGCTTTAGGCTCCCCTAGGCTAAGGCTAGGGCTCCCCTAGCCTTCAGGCTAGGGCACCCCTAGGCTTTAGGCTAGGGCTCCCCTAGGCTAAGGCTAGGGCTCCCCTACCATTCAGGCTAGGGCACCCCTAGGCTTTAGGCTCCCCTAGGCTAAGGCTAGGGCTCCCCTAGCCATCAGGCTAGGGCACCCCTAGGCTTTAGGCTAGGGCTCCCCTAGGCTAAGGCTAGGGCTCCCCTAGCCTTCAGGCTAGGGCACCCCTAGGCTTTAGGCTCCCCTAGGCTAAGGCTAGGGCTCCCCTAGCCTTCAGGCTAGGGCACCCCTAGGCTTTAGGCTAGGGCTCCCCTAGGCTAAGGCTAGGGCTCCCCTAGCCTTCAGGCTAGGGCACCCCTAGGCTTTAGGCTCCCTAGGCTAAGGCTAGGGTCCCCCCTAGCCTTCAGGCTAGGGCACCCCTAGGCTTTAGGCTCCCCTAGGCTAAGGCTAGGGCTCCCGTAGCCTTCAGGCTAGGGCACCCCTAGGCTTTAGGCTCCCCTAGGCTAAGGCTAGGGCCCCCCCTAGCCTTCAGGCTAGGGCACCCCTAGGCTTTAGGCTCCCCTAGGCTAAGGCTAGGGCTCACCTAGCCTTCAGGCTATGGCACCCCTAGGCTTTAGGCTCCCCTAGGCTAAGGCTAGGGTCCCCCCTAGCCTTCAGGCTAGGGCACCCCTAGGCTTTAGGCTCCCCTAGGCTAAGGCTAGGGCTCCCCTAGCCTTCAGGCTAGGGCACCCCTAGGCTTTAGGCTCCCCTAGGCTAAGGCTAGGGCCCCCCCTAGCCTTCAGGCTAGGGCACCCCTAGGCTTTAGGCTCCCCTAGGCTAAGGCTAGGCCTCCCCTAGCCTTCAGGCTAGGGCACCCCTAGGCTTTAGGCTCCCCTAGGCTAAGGCTAGGGCCCCCCCTAGCCTTCAGGCTAGGGCACCCCTAGGCTTTAGGCTCCCCTAGGCTAAGGCTAGGGCTCCCCTAGCCTTCAGGCTAGGGCACCCCTAGGCTTTAGGCTAGGGCTCCCCTAGGCTAAGGTTGGGCTCCCCTAGCCTTCAGGCTAGGGCACCCTAGGCTTTAGGCTCCCCTAGGCTAAGGCTAGGGCTCCCCTAG
>NW_027458589.1:0-72483 GCF_050624435.1 Tenrec ecaudatus | reverse complement strand
AACAGAGCCCTGACCCCTTCATTGAGCTTCTTCAAGCATTATTGTCTCTTGCTTGGGTCTTTCTACGTGCAGATGAGGCCCATCCACTCTAGTGGAGGGTCGTGCACCTCTCCTGGGGTTTTCAAGGCACTGATTTTTCCAGTGTCCTTCTTTCCTGCAGTAGGCACATTGGTCCTTCCCCATGGCTTGGCGGTGCCCACAGGTTAGTCTCTCCGTGAGTGGGCCATGCTCTCCTTTTCCTGAGTCTCTGGGGTATCTCATGGCAATTACGATTATTTTAGCTAGCTTCTTTGTCTCTGTCGTGCTAGGGTCATCTCTGTTGTTATACACTCAATGAGCCACTTGTACCAAATCGCTAAGATTTTTCCCTTCAAACCCTTCCCACTTCTTTGTCATGTCTGAGGCAGACTGACTGAGTAATAAAGGCAATACTTAATGCCCTCCTGTTTTCAGTGCCTCCGGGCCGTTAGGGGTATAAAGCCCGTAGGCTTCCCTCAGCCACTCTAGAAAGGCAGGCGGATATTCTCTTATAGGAACCTGAAAATTCTCACTGACCTTAGATAAATTCATAGGTTTCCTAGCTCTTCTGCAGAGGGTCATGTAAGAGCAATGGTTGATACCTGGTAAAGTCCTCCGGGCCTTGCTAGGAATTGAGATCCCACATTGTTGGTGTAGTGGCCAAAAGAGTTTCTCTCAAGTGGGGAGTGCCCACTCGCTGACCATCAGGTTCACTGACTGCTTACTGGGCTTCTGTCTGGAAGGGCTACCCTCCTCCGTTGTGAACAGCACCTGGAGAAGTTGTTGGCAAGCATTCCAGGTGGGCTGATGAGTATGGAAGTCATACCAGTACTAGTGTGTGTGGGGGGCTGCTTGTTAGGGGTGGGGGTGAGTTTGGGGGGCCGGTGGGGGAGGGAGTGACTCAATAAGGGCCTGTTAGAAGTTTTCTATTTCTGGACCCTAGAAACCTTATAGGGCGGGGGGTTGAAAGAAAGGGTTTGAAGCCAGCTCTCCCACTTCCAGAGTTCTCCTGCAAAATGGGATAAAGACGATTAGGGGAGAGTGATGGGGAGGGGAGGGGAGGGGAGGGGGAGGGATGGGGGAGGGGAGGCGTGAGGGAGGGGAGGGGTGGGGGAGGGCGATGGGGAGGGATGGCCTCCACCTATGTGGTTTTGGGAACTTGGACCGTTTGTTTTTCCGGTCCTTCCATGTTTCCTGAAACCTTGGAAACAAGGGCCCTTTCTTTGCGGGAGGGAGTAAGTCTTTTATATTTGCAGGCTTCTTAGTGGCAATGTCAGCCCACACTTGAAGTAACGGGATCAGATCGGGATATCCTGGTTCCCTTTAACCATAACTATGAACTCTTAGTAACAGGGGATGGGAAAACTAGTCTTGCGTGGGTCAATCAGGGACTCCTTCTGCCCCATCACTTTTAAACAAATTGTAGAGTCTCCAAGCTTTTGGGTTGAAACCACATCCTCTTGGTGAATGCCGAGAGCAGGGGTCCTCAAACTACAACCTGTGGGCCACATGCAGACAGCCGAGGACGTTGATCCTTTCTGCCGGGTGTATGTGCCCCATTTATTTTTTTTTTGAACTTCAAATCAAGATGTGCAGTGTGCACATGAATTTGTTCGTAATATTTGTTTTTTTAAACTATAGTCTTTCCTTCAAAAGGCCTGAGGGATAGTGAACTGGCCCCCTGGGTAAACAGTTTAACGACCCCTGCCCTAAGGTATCCTGGACTTAGGGGTTATTAATCTCCCAGCCCTGAAACATGCCTGAACATTCTACCCGTTGTAGGAGGCACCATGGGAATTTGGACCCCGGGTAATTTACAAGCCTTTACTCCAATTGAACCCAAGAAAATTCAAAATGGCTTAGGCAGTTACTCTATTTTGGTCACTTTTGACTCGTCCTGCACTAGCCCATTATTTCCATTTAACTCTATAACGCGAAGCATGATGTTTTCATAACATTAAAAAATGTATATATTAATACATATATATATATTTATAACTATGAAAGTCCACAACAAAAAGAAAATTTTTTCCCAAAATTAAAATTGAAGCGTTATAGGGTTAAAAAGAAGGATGGGTCTTATCAGCGGGTCCAAGACCTTAGCATCATAAATGAATCAGTGATCCAACTGCACCTAGTAGTGCCCAAACCTGTGACCTCCTAGGGGAAAGTGTGAATGCTTTTATCCCTCTTCCTGTACTTCCAATGAACAAACACACATGTCTGGTAATCCTAAGATTATTTTTGTTTCCTGTGACACTCACCTAATTTCAAGGCCACTGCCACCTCACAAGCTTAGCCTTGTCGTAGTCAAACTGTTCACCTTTTAGACCGTTTGTTTTTCTCAGAAGTTATC
This sequence comes from Tenrec ecaudatus, assembly GCF_050624435.1. NCBI lineage: Eukaryota > Metazoa > Chordata > Mammalia > Afrosoricida > Tenrecidae > Tenrec > Tenrec ecaudatus. The sequence continues at coordinate 70,109 of NW_027458589.1, read as the reverse complement.
GGGTGATTAAAGCTTCTGAACCAAGTGTGCCAGGTCCACGACTACCATCTCCTGGACCACCTCAACCTTATCCATCCTGGATAAAGTTGCCCTCAATGGACAACCCCTCCCAGCAGTGTAGGAAGGGTATGGACCCAAAGCCCAACCTCGCCCCTTTTGCCAGGAGGAAGCAGCTAGAGATGTCGTCGCCCAGTACCCCAAAGATTTGGGTCCATATCTCTTCAGGGGGGCAAATGTTTGGTAGCTATGCTAGGGACTGGGGCATCCGTTATGCATGCCCATAGGGCCAAGATAAGAGCCCAGTTAGGAGAGGCACCCTGTGCATGCTCAGAGGTCCAGATTTCTGGTCATGAAGGGGAGGTCACCTGGGTGGTTCCTGTACCTGGATTGACCAATCTAGGCCATGTAAATTCAATTCAGCCACTGGGGTCGGCCAGACTTGCCCACCACGCCTCCCTAACGCTCATAAAACTCTCTTGGGTGCAGACCAGGCTTCTGCATGATTTCTCTCTCACTCAGGAAGGCTCTTTGGAGGCAGCTGTGCTGCACATGAGTGGCTGGTGGATACTGTTCAGATGCATGGCTTTCTGCTTGCAAGGGTTTTTGTCTCAGCTGACTGTAAGGGAGGAGGTAGTACGTCTGGATCACAGAGTATCCATGTCCACAAACGAGGCTGCTCATTCCACAGTCCTGGAAGTGCTTTATGAAAACCCTCTGCTTTGCAATGTCACTCCTTGTAGATTAGAGTGGGAGGGGCTGGGACCAAGGTATGCTGCCTCTTACTCCCAGTTGCAGATTTCTGGATGCTGATTGTATCTCTTACAGCATCAGTTAGTGGGCTTGTTGTCTGCCTCAGGCTTTGTTCATGGAGATCCTCCAGCTAGTTGGTGGTGTGTGCGCATGAGCAGAGGCTTCCTGCCAATCCCCCATGAGTAGTAGAGCTCCCATGGTGTGGACTCCATGAAAGCCTTGCCCCAGGCAGCATGCTTACAAAGGAGGGTGGGCCCTGCAGGACAGAGGACCATTCCCCCTGTGGAATGGCCTCAGAGATCCACCTCCCTCTCTGGCCAGCTGCTGGGGCTGTGGGTCCTAAGCATCATGGCTGACTCAATAATAGACACAGGGTGAGGCGACTCCAGTAGCTGTTTTGACTGGTCTAATCCAGCCTGAGATCATCCTTGCATGAGCCCTCTGCCAAGATTATTTTTGTTTCTTTTATGATCTTTTCATTAGTGGCTCCTACAACACTAACCACAATCCATAAATACATCATCTGTTTGAAGCCCATCTGTACATTAATTGCCCTCCTTATTCACAAAATATCCACTCTCCACCCAAGCCCCTGGCCTCAGCTCCTCATTTTTCCCCCCTCAATGCCCGCCACCCATCCCTCATCAATCCTTGGAAATGTACTAATTCTTTTGTCATATTTTCACCCACCTTTCTTTTGAGGTCAATGAAGATCCTTGTAATCGGTTCCCACTTTCCATCCTGCCCTTCCTCCACCCTCCCAGTATCTCCACTCATAACACTGGTAAAGGGCCCATCCACTCTGGATTCCCCGTGTTTGAAATTCCTATCGGTACTAGAATACCTTCTCTAGTTTGGCCAGATTAGTATGGTAGAACTGGGATCATGATAGTGGGGCAAGAGAAAGCATTAAGAACTAGAGGAAAGTTGTGTTTCATCTTTGCTGTCTCATACCCTGTATTCTTTAATCTCCACTCTGAGATCCTTCTGTAAGGGGATGTCCAGTGCACTGCAAATAGGTTTTGGGTCTATACCCGGCAGTCCCCTCTCATTCTCCATGATAAGATTTTTTTGTTCTCATGATGCCTGTTGCCTTATCCCTTTAAAACTTTGTGATCACACAGGCTGGTATGCTTTCTCCATGTGGGCTCTGTTGCTCCAGAGCCAGATGGCTGTTTCTTTACCCTCAGGCCTTTAAGACCCCACACGCTATATCTTTAGGTAGCTGGACACCATCGGCTTTCTTCACCACATTTGCTTATGCAGCCGCTTTGTGGTCAGTGATTGTGTAGGGAAGGTGAGCATCTTAGAATGCCAATTTAATAGAACAGTGTTATTGCAATGAGGGAGTCCTTGAGCGGAGGCCCTATGTCCATCTGCTACCTTAATACTAAATCTATAAACATATGGACATAGATCTATTTCCCCATGCCCCTTTGTAAATATATGTACATGCCTTTATTTAGACGTCTATAACTGGCCCTTGCTTCCCAGCTCACTCTTCTATACTCTTTGATTTTCCTCTTGTGCCCACTGACATGCTCAGTCTTCCTTTGGGTTTCAGTAATTCCTCTTGGTTACATTACCTTTGATCACGCCCTACCAGGCCTCCTACATCCCCCTCACTACCGTTTTCCATCACTTGTTGTACCCTTGTCTCTGGGTTTCTTTACACCACTTCCTTTCCCCCCACCGTGCTCACTCCCATGCCCAATGGAAAGGGCCGGTCACATGTTTACTCCTCCAGATTGTTCATCCAGCCTCTCTTAATTAGACAGACCTGTAAAGGTAATAACATGCACAAAACAAGACTGAGCTAAACCAAGCAGCAAAAAGAAAAAAAAACAAACAAAAATGAAAACAAAACCCAACCCAAATCCAATGACACTAAAAGAAAACAACACTAACCAGAAAGAAAAGTACAAGGACTGTGTGGTGAACTTTAGGAGTGTTTTCCAGTCCAGTCTGTGGGGGCACCGAACCCTGACCACAAAGTCCACCTTTGGCATTCCCCGGGGACTTTGATGCTCCGTTTTCTTACTCTTCCGCTGCACTCTCTTAGTGTCATGCATCGAAGTGGCAGGATCAGTTCGGGCGCAGTTCCCACACTGTGTGTCCAGTGTTGTCCCCTCTAAGGCTATGGGTCTTTGAGGGACGTTTCTCATCGTGGGGCTGCCCATGTGGTCTTCTCTGTGGATTGGCTTCTCTGATTGGGAACATCATCCTCAAGGTGTATTGGGCCAGGGTGTGCTCCATTCTCCCCTCCTCCCCCTTGTTCTGCCCTGTGTTCTCTGATCAGATATGTCCCTCCCCGCGAGCTGCAGATCCGGTGCCATCCTGTGAAATACAATCTTTTGGGGCTGCAAGGATGTGGGGGTGGGGGGGTGGGTATCAGCTCAGATCTTTTGAGAGTCCAGGAGATATTGACTGCTCGATGGGCACAGTTCTGTGGGGCACCGTGCTCTTGGTCCAGACGCTGGTTGTGAATATGACTTTGTTGTTAACCAGTTGTGTGTCTCTGGGTCAACTCCCGTGTGTTTTTGAGTGAGTTTTCTAATCTGCAAAGTAAATGTACAGGATTATCCAGACTCCCATGTCAGCAAGTTTTCGAGAGGGGTTAATCAGAGACTGTTTCATATAGTGTGTACCTGCGCGCCGCATTCTAGACCTGCGATGGCAATTATGAGCTCAGGATAGAGATGGTGTCCAGCAGGTAACATACGTGGCTCCATATTGAAACAGAAAGCCCACTGTGGAGATTTGGTCCTTCCGTTGATGGCCACCGGCCACCTAGTCTTCTCCTGCTATAACTGCTTCACTGGCTCAGCAGCTGAGCCAGAAGCCAGTGATATCATAACCAGGTAGCTAACTGGGCCAAAGGGCTGATAGATATTTGTTATTTTGTTGTCTTGGGAAACCCACCTACCCTCCATGCAAACCTTCTGGTGTGAGTTATCTGTGGAAGGAATCATAGGCTCACAGTAATTCACATCTTTCTTCTTGAAAATGTGCCCATATTCCTTTCTGAACCTGACAAGGTGGCCCCTGTGTCCACCAAGAAATTTACTGCCTGGCCTCCTACTTGGAGAGTTAGCCTGGGCTTTTGGAGGCGAAGTGAAACAGAGCCCTGACCCCTTCATTGAGCTTCTTCAAGCATTATTGTCTCTTGCTTGGGTCTTTCTACGTGCAGATGAGGCCCATCCACTCTAGTGGAGGGTCGTGCACCTCTCCTGGGGTTTTCAAGGCACTGATTTTTCCAGTGTCCTTCTTTCCTGCAGTAGGCACATTGGTCCTTCCCCATGGCTTTGCGGTGCCCACAGGTTAGTCTCTCCGTGAGTGGGCCATGCTCTCCTTTTCCTGAGTCTCTGGGGTATCTCATGTCAATTACGATTATTTTAGCTAGCTTCTTTGTCTCTGTCGTGCTAGGGTCATCTCTGTTGTTATACACTCAATGAGCCACTTGTACCAAATCGCTAAGATTTTTCCCTTCAAACCCTTCCCACTTCTTTGTCATGTCTGAGGCAGACTGACTGAGTAATAAAGGCAATACTTATTGCCCTCCTTTTTTCAGTGCCTCCGGGCCGTTAGGGGTATAAAGCCCGTAGGCTTCCCTCAGCCACTCTAGAAAGGCAGGCGGATATTCTCTTATAGGAACCTGAAAATTCTCACTGACCTTAGATAAATTCATAGGTTTCCTAGCTCTTCTGCAGAGGGTCATGTAAGAGCAATGGTTGATACCTGGTAAAGTCCTCTGGGCCTTGCTAGGAATTGAGATCCCACATCGTTGGTGTAGTGGCCAAAAGAGTTTCTCTCAAGTGGGGAGTGCCCGCTCGCTGACCATCAGGTTCACTGACTGCTTACTGGGCCTCTGTCTGGAAGGGCTACCCTCCTCCGTTGTGAACAGCACCTGGAGAAGTTGTTGGCAAGCATTCCAGGTGGGCTGATGAATATGGAAGTCATACCAGTACTAGTGTGTGTGGGAGGCTGCTTGTTAGGGGTGGGGGTGAGTTTGGGGGGCCGGTGGGGGAGGGAGTGACTCAATAAGGGCCTGTTAGAAGTTTTCTATTTCTGGACCCTAGAAACCTTATAGGGCGGGGGTTGAAAGAAAGGGTTTGAAGCCAGCTCTCCCACTCCCAGAGTTCTCCTGCAAAATGGGATAAAGCCGATTAGGGGAGAGTGATGGGGAGGGGAGGGGAGGGGAGGGGTGGGGGAGGGTTGGGGGAGGGGAGGGGTGAGGGAGGGGAGGGGTGGGGGAGGGTGATGGGGAGGGATGGCCTCCACCTATGTGGTTTTGGGAACTTGGACCGTTTGTTTTTCCGGTCCTTCCATGTTTCCTGAAACCTTGGAAACAAGGGCCCTTTCTTTGCGGGAGGGAGTAAGTCTTTTATATTTGCAGGCTTCTTAGTGGCAATGTCAGCCCACACTTGAAGTAACGGGATCAGATCGGGATATCCTGGTTCCCTTTAACCATAACTATGAACTCTTAGTAATAGGGGATGGGAAAACTAGTCTTGTGTGGGTCAATCAGGGACTCCTTCTGCCCCATCACTTTTAAACAAATTGTAGAGACTCCAACCTTTTGGGTTGAAACCACATCCTCTTGGTGAATGCCGAGAGCAGGGGTCCTCAAACTACAACCTGTGGGCCACATGCAGACAGCCGAGGACGTTGATCCTTTCTGCCGGGTGTATGTACCCCATTTATTTTTTTTTTGAACTTCAAATCAAGATGTGCAGTGTGCACATGAATTTGTTCGTAATATTTGTTTTTTTAAACTATAGTCTTTCCTTCAAAAGGCCTGAGGGATAGTGAACTGGCCCCCTGGGTAAACAGTTTAACGACCCCTGCCCTAAGGTATCCTGGACTTAGGGGTTATTAATCTCCCAGCCCTGAAACATGCCTGAACATTCTACCCGTTGTAGGAGGCACCATGGGAATTTGGACCCCGGGTAATTTACAAGCCTTTACTCCAATTGAACCCAAGAAAATTCAAAATGGTTTAGGCAGTTACTCTATTTTGGTCACTTTTGACTCGTCCTGCACTAGCCCATTATTTCCATTTAACTCTATAACGCGAAGCATGATGTTTTCATAACATTAAAAAATGTATATATTAATACATATATATATATTTATAACTATGAAAGTCCACAACAAAAAGAAAATTTTTTCCCAAAATTAAAATTGAAGCGTTATAGGGTTAAAAAGAAGGATGGGTCTTATCAGCGGGTCCAAGACCTTAGCATCATAAATGAATCAGTGATCCGACTGCACCTAGTAGTGCCCAAACCTGTGCCCTCCTAGAGGAAAGTGTGAATGCTTTTATCCCTCTTCCTGTACTTCCAATGAACAAACACACATGTCTGGAAATCCTAAGATTATTTTTGTTTCCTGTGACACTCACCTAATTTCAAGGCCACTGCCACCTCACAAGCTTAGCCTTGTCGTAGTCAAACTGTTCACCTTTTAGACCGTTTGTTTTTCTCAGAAGTTATCGGGTGATTAAAGCTTCTGAACCAAGTGTGCCAGGTCCACGACTACCATCTCCTGGACCACCTCAACCTTATCCATCCTGGATAAAGTTGCCCTCAATGGACAACCCCTCCCAGCAGTGTAGGAAGGGTATGGACCCAAAGCCCCACCTCGCCCCTTTTGCCAGCAGGAAGCAGCTAGAGATGTCATCGCCCAGTACCCCCAAAGATTTGGGTCCATATCTCTTCAGGGGGGCAAATGTTAGGTAGCTATACTAGGGACTGGGGCATCCGTTATGCATGCCCATAGGGCCAAGATAAGAGCCCAGTTAGGAGAGGCACCCTGTGCATGCTCAGAGGTCCAGATTTCTGGCCATGAAGGGGAGGTCACCTGGGTGGTTCCTGTACCTGGATTGACCAATCTAGGCCATGTAAATTCAATTCAGCCACTGGGGTCGGCCAGACTTGCCCACCACGCCTCCCTAACGCTCATAAAACTCTCTTGAGTGCAGACCAGGCTTCTGCATGATTTCTCTCTCACTCAGGAAGGCTCTTTGGAGGCAGCTGTGCTGCACATGAGTGGCTGGTGGATACTGTTCAGATGCATGGCTTTCTGCTTGCAAGGGTTTTTGTCTCAGCTGACTGTAAGGGAGGAGGTAGTACGTCTGGATCACAGAGTATCCATGTCCACAAACGAGGCTGCTCATTCCACAGTCCTGGAAGTGCTTTATGAAAACCCTCTGCTTTGCAATGTCACTCCTTGTAGATTAGAGTGGGAGGGGCTGGGACCAAGGTATGCTGCCTCTTACTCCCAGTTGCAGGTTTCTGGATGCTGATTGTATCTCTTACAGCATCAGTTAGTGGGCTTGTTGTCTGCCTCAGGCTTTGTTCACGGAGATCCTCCAGCTAGTTGGTGGTGTGTGCGCATGAGCAGAGGCTTCCTGCCAATCCCCCATGAGTAGTAGAGCTCCCATGGTGTGGACTCCATGAAAGCCTTGCCCCAGGCAGCATGCTTACAAAGGAGGGTGGGCCCTGCAGGACAGAGGACCATTCCCCCTGTGGAATGGCCTCAGAGATCCACCTCCCTCTCTGGCCAGCTGCTGGGGCTGTGGGTCCTAAGCATCATGGCTGACTCAGTAATAGACACAGGGTGAGGCGACTCCAGTAGCTGTTTTGACTGGTCTAATCCAGCCTGAGATCATCCTTGCATGAGCCCTCTGCCAAGATTATTTTTGTTTCTTTTATGATCTTTTCATTAGTGGCTCCTACAACACTAACCACAATCCATAAATACATCATCTGTTTGAAGCCCATCTGTACATTAATTGCCCTCCTTATTCACAAAATATCCACTCTCCACCCAAGCCCCTGGCCTCAGCTCCTCATTTTTCCCCCCTCAATGCCCGCCACCCATCCCTCATCAATCCTTGGAAATGTACTAATTCTTTTGTCATATTTTCCCCCACCTTTCTTTTGAGGTCAATGAAGATCCTTGTAATCGGTTCCCACTTTCCATCCTGCCCTTCCTCCACCCTCCCAGTATCTCCACTCATAACACTGGTAAAGGGCCCATCCACTCTGGATCCCCCGTGTTTGAAATTCCTATCGGTACTAGAATACCTTCTCTAGTTTGGCCAGATTAGTATGGTAGAACTGGGATCATGATAGTGGGGCAAGAGAAAGCATTAAGAACTAGAGGAAAGTTGTGTTTCATCTTTGCTGTCTCATACCCTGTATTCTTTAATCTCCACTCTGAGATCCTTCTGTAAGGGGATGTCCAGTGCACTGCAAATAGGTTTTGGGTCTATACCCGGCAGTCCCCTCTCATTCTCCATGATAAGATTTTTTTGTTCTCATGATGCCTGTTGCCTTATCCCTTTAAAACTTTGTGATCACACAGGCTGGTATGCTTTCTCCATGTGGGCTCTGTTGCTTCAGAGCCAGATGGCTGTTTCTTTACCCTCAGGCCTTTAAGACCCCACACGCTATATCTTTAGGTAGCTGGACACCATCGGCTTTCTTCACCACATTTGCTTATGCAGCCGCTTTGTGGTCAGTGATTGTGTAGGGAAGGTGAGCATCTTAGAATGCCAATTTAATAGAACAGTGTTATTGCAATGAGGGAGTCCTTGAGCGGAGGCCCTATGTCCATCTGCTACCTTAATACTAAATCTATAAACATATGGACATAGATCTATTTCCCCATGCCCCTTTGTAAATATATGTACATATGTACATGCCTTTATTTAGACGTCTATAACTGGCCCTTGCTTCCCAGCTCACTCTTCTATACTCTTTGATTTTCCTCTTGTGCCCACTGACATGCTCAGTCTTCCTTTGGGTTTCAGTAATTCCTCTTGGTTACATTACCTTTGATCACGCCCTACCAGGCCTCCTACATCCCCCTCACTACCGTTTTCCATCACTTGTTGTACCCTTGTCTCTGGGTTTCTTTACACCACTTCCTTTCCCCCCACCGTGCTCACTCCCATGCCCAATGGAAAGGGCCGGTCACATGTTTACTCCTCCAGATTGTTCATCCAGCCTCTCTTAATTAGACAGACCTGTAAAGGTAATAACATGCACAAAACAAGACTGAGCTAAACCAAGCAGCAAAAAGAAAAAAAACCAAACAAAAAGGAAAACAAAACCCAACCCAAATCCAATGACACTAAAAGAAAACAACACTAACCAGAAAGAAAAGTACAAGGACTGTGTGGTGAACTTTAGGAGTGTTTTCCAGTCCAGTCTGTGGGGGCACCGAACCCTGACCACAAAGTCCACCTTTGGCATTCCCCGGGGACTTTGATGCTCCGGTTTCTTACTCTTCCGCTGCACTCTCTTAGTGTCATGCATCGAAGTGGCAGGATCAGTTCGGGCGCAGTTCCCACACTGTGTGTCCAGTGTTGTCCCCTCTAAGGCTATGGGTCTTTGAGGGACGTTTCTCATCGTGGGGCTGCCCATGTGGTCTTCTCTGTGGATTGGATTCTCTGATTGGGAACATCATCCTCAAGGTGTATTGGGCCAGGATGTGCTCCATTCTCCCCTCCTCCCCCTTGTTCTGCCCTGTGTTCTCTGATCAGATATGTCCCTCCCCGCGAGCTGCAGATCCGGTGCCATCCTGTGAAATACAATCTTTTGGGGCTGCAAGGATGTGGGGGTGGGGGGGTGGGTATCAGCTCAGATCTTTTGAGAGTCCAGGAGATATTGACTGCTCGATGGGCACAGTTCTGTGGGGCACCGTGCTCTTGGTCCAGACGCTGGTTGTGAATATGACTTTGTTGTTAACCAGTTGTGTGTCTCTGGGTCAACTCCCGTGTGTTTTTGAGTGAGTTTTCTAATCTGCAAAGTAAATGTACAGGATTATCCAGACTCCCATGTCAGCAAGTTATCGAGAGGGGTTAATCAGAGACTGTTTCATATAGTGTGTACCTGCGCGCCGCATTCTAGACCTGCGATGGCAATTATGAGCTCAGGATAGAGATGGTGTCCAGCAGGTAACATACGTGGCTCCATATTGAAACAGGAAGCCCACTGTGGAGATTTGGTCCTTCCGTTGATGGCCACTGGCCACCTAGTCTTCTCCTGCTATAACTGCTTCACTGGCTCAGCAGCTGAGCCAGAAGCCAGTGATATCATAACCAGGTGGCTAACTGGGCCAAAGGGCTGATAGATATTTGTTATTTTGTTGTCTTGGGAAACCCACCTACCCTCCATGCAAACCTTCCGGTGTGAGTTATCTGTGGAAGGAATCATAGGCTCACAGTAATTCACATCTTTCTTCTTGAAAATGTGCCCATATTCCTTTCTGAACCTGACAAGGTGGCCCCTGTGTCCACCAAGAAATTTACTGCCTGGCCTCCTACTTGGAGAGTTAGCCTGGGCTTTTGGCGGCGAAGTGAAACAGAGCCCTGACCCCTTCATTGAGCTTCTTCAAGCATTATTGTCTCTTGCTTGGGTCTTTCTACGTGCAGATGAGGCCCATCCACTCTAGTGGAGGGTCGTGCACCTCTCCTGGGGTTTTCAAGGCACTGATTTTTCCAGAGTCCTTCTTTCCTGCAGTAGGCACATTGGTCCTTCCCCATGGCTTGGCGGTGCCCACAGGTTAGTCTCTCCGTGAGTGGGCCATGCTCTCCTTTTCCTGAGTCTCTGGGGTATCTCATGGCAATTACGATTATTTTAGCTAGCTTCTTTGTCTCTCTCGTGCTAGGGTCATCTCTGTTGTTATACACTCAATGAGCCACTTGTACCAAATCGCTAAGATTTTTCCCTTCAAACCCTTCCCACTTCTTTGTCATGTCTGAGGCAGACTGACTGAGTAATAAAGGCAATACTTAATGCCCTCCTGTTTTCAGTGCCTACGGGCCGTTAGGGGTATAAAGCCCGTAGGCTTCCCTCAGCCACTCTAGAAAGGCAGGCGGATATTCTCTTATAGGAACCTGAAAATTCTCACTGACCTTAGATAAATTCATAGGTTTCCTAGCTCTTCTGCAGAGGGTCATGTAAGAGCAATGGTTGATACCTGGTAAAGTCCTCCGGGCCTTGCTAGGAATTGAGATCCCACATTGTTGGTGTAGTGGCCAAAAGAGTTTCTCTCAAGTGGGGAGTGCCCACTCGCTGACCATCAGGTTCACTGACTGCTTACTGGGCTTCTGTCTGGAAGGGCTACCCTCCTCCGTTGTGAACAGCACCTGGAGAAGTTGTTGGCAAGCATTCCAGGTGGGCTGATGAGTATGGAAGTCATACCAGTACTAGTGTGTGTGGGGGGCTGCTTGTTAGGGGTGGGGGTGAGTTTGGGGGGCCGGTGGGGGAGGGAGTGACTCAATAAGGGCCTGTTAGAAGTTTTCTATATCTGGACCCTAGAAACCTTATAGGGCGGGGGGTTGAAAGAAAGGGTTTGAAGCCAGCTCTCCCACTTCCAGAGTTCTCCTGCAAAATGGGATAAAGACGATTAGGGGAGAGTGATGGGGAGGGGAGGGGAGGGGAGGGGGAGGGATGGGGGAGGGGAGGGGTGAGGGAGGGGAGGGGTGGGGAAGGGCGATGGGGAGGGATTGCCTCCACCTATGTGGTTTTGGGAACTTGGACCGTTTGTTTTTCCGGTCCTTCCATGTTTCCTGAAACCTTGGAAACAAGGGCCCTTTCTTTGCGGGAGGGAGTAAGTCTTTTATATTTGCAGGCTTCTTAGTGGCAATGTCAGCCCACACTTGAAGTAACGGGATCAGATCGGGATATCCTGGTTCCCTTTAACCATAACTATGAACTCTTAGTAACAGGGGATGGGAAAACTAGTCTTGCGTGGGTCAATCAGGGACTCCTTCTGCCCCATCACTTTTAAACAAATTGTAGAGTCTCCAAGCTTTTGGGTTGAAACCACATCCTCTTGGTGAATGCCGAGAGCAGGGGTCCTCAAACTACAACCTGTGGGCCACATGCAGACAGCCGAGGACGTTGATCCTTTCTGCCGGGTGTATGTGCCCCATTTATTTTTTTTTTGAACTTCAAATCAAGATGTGCAGTGTGCACATGAATTTGTTCGTAATATTTGTTTTTTTAAACTATAGTCTTTCCTTCAAAAGGCCTGAGGGATAGTGAACTGGCCCCCTGGGTAAACAGTTTAAGGACCCCTGCCCTAAGGTATCCTGGACTTAGGGGTTATTAATCTCCCAGCCCTGAAACATCCCTGAACATTCTACCCATTGTAGGAGGCACCATGGGAATTTGGACCCCGGGTAATTTACAAGCCTTTACTCCAATTGAACCCAAGAAAATTCAAAATGAATTAGGCAGTTACTCTATTTTGGTCACTTTTGACTCGTCCTGCACTAGCCCATTATTTCCATTTAACTCTATAACGCGAAGCATGATGTTTTCATAACATTAAAAAATGTATATATTAATACATATATATATATATTTATAACTATGAAAGTCCACAACAAAAAGAAAATTTTTTCCCAAAATTAAAATTGAAGCGTTATAGGGTTAAAAAGAAGGATGGGTCTTATCAGCGGGTCCAAGACCTTAGCATCATAAATGAATCAGTGATCCGACTGCACCTAGTAGTGCCCAAACCTGTGCCCTCCTAGGGGAAAGTGTGAATGCTTTTATCCCTCTTCCTGTACTTCCAATGAACAAACACACATGTCTGGTAATCCTAAGATTATTTTTGTTTCCTGTGACACTCACCTAATTTCAAGGCCACTGCCACCTCACAAGCTTAGCCTTGTCGTAGTCAAACTGTTCACCTTTTAGACTGTTTGTTTTTCTCAGAAGTTATCGGGTGATTAAAGCTTCTGAACCAAGTGTGCCAGGTCCACGACTACCATCTCCTGGACCACCTCAACCTTATCCATCCTGGATAAAGTTGCCCTCAATGGACAACCCCTCCCAGCAGTGTAGGAAGGGTATGGACCCAAAGCCCAACCTCGCCCCTTTTGCCAGCAGGAAGCAGCTAGAGATGTCGTCGCCCAGTACCCCCAAAGTTTTGGGTCCATATCTCTTCAGGGGGGCAAATGTTAGGTAGCTATACTAGGGACTGGGGCATCCGTTATGCATGCCCATAGGGCCAAGATAAGAGCCCAGTTAGGAGAGGCACCCTGTGCATGCTCAGAGGTCCAGATTTCTGGCCATGAAGGGGAGGTCACCTGGGTGGTTCCTGTACCTGGATTGACCAATCTAGGCCATGTAAATTCAATTCAGCCACTGGGGTCGGCCAGACTTGCCCACCACGCCTCCCTAACGCTCATAAAACTCTCTTGAGTGCAGACCAGGCTTCGGCATGATTTCTCTCTCACTCAGGAAGGCTCTTTGGAGGCAGCTGTGCTGCACATGAGTGGCTGGTGGATACTGTTCAGATGCATGGCTTTCTGCTTGCAAGGGTTTTTGTCTCAGCTGACTGTAAGGGAGGAGGTAGTACGTCTGGATCACAGAGTATCCATGTCCACAAACGAGGCTGCTCATTCCACAGTCCTGGAAGTGCTTTATGAAAACCCTCTGCTTTGCAATGTCACTCCTTGTAGATTAGAGTGGGAGGGGCTGGGACCAAGGTATGCTGCCTCTTACTCCCAGTTGCAGGTTTCTGGATGCTGATTGTATCTCTTACAGCATCAGTTAGTGGGCTTGTTGTCTGCCTCAGGCTTTGTTCACGGAGATCCTCCAGCTAGTTGGTGGTGTGTGCGCATGAGCAGAGGCTTCCTGCCAATCCCCCATGAGTAGTAGAGCTCCCATGGTGTGGACTCCATGAAAGCCTTGCCCCAGGCAGCATGCTTACAAAGGAGGGTGGGCCCTGCAGGACAGAGGACCATTCCCCCTGTGGAATGGCCTCAGAGATCCACCTCCCTCTCTGGCCAGCTGCTGGGGCTGTGGGTCCTAAGCATCATGGCTGACTCAGTAATAGACACAGGGTGAGGCGACTCCAGTAGCTGTTTTGACTGGTCTAATCCAGCCTGAGATCATCCTTGCATGAGCCCTCTGCCAAGATTATTTTTGTTTCTTTTATGATCTTTTCATTAGTGGCTCCTACAACACTAACCACAATCCATAAATACATCATCTGTTTGAAGCCCATCTGTACATTAATTGCCCTCCTTATTCACAAAATATCCACTCTCCACCCAAGCCCCTGGCCTCAGCTCCTCATTTTTCCCCCCTCAATGCCCGCCACCCATCCCTCATCAATCCTTGGAAATGTACTAATTCTTTTGTCATATTTTCACCCACCTTTCTTTTGAGGTCAATGAAGATCCTTGTAATCGGTTCCCACTTTCCATCCTGCCCTTCCTCCACCCTCCCAGTATCTCCACTCATAACACTGGTAAAGGGCCCATCCACTCTGGATCCCCCGTGTTTGAAATTCCTATCGGTACTAGAATACCTTCTCTAGTTTGGCCAGATTAGTATGGTAGAACTGGGATCATGATAGTGGGGCAAGAGAAAGCATTAAGAACTAGAGGAAAGTTGTGTTTCATCTTTGCTGTCTCATACCCTGTATTCTTTAATCTCCACTCTGAGATCCTTCTGTAAGGGGATGTCCAGTGCACTGCAAATAGGTTTTGGGTCTATACCCGGCAGTCCCCTCTCATTCTCCATGATAAGATTTTTTTGTTCTCATGATGCCTGTTGCCTTATCCCTTTAAAACTTTGTGATCACACAGGCTGGTATGCTTTCTCCATGTGGGCTCTGTTGCTTCAGAGCCAGATGGCTGTTTCTTTACCCTCAGGCCTTTAAGACCCCACACGCTATATCTTTAGGTAGCTGGACACCATCGGCTTTCTTCACCACATTTGCTTATGCAGCCGCTTTGTGGTCAGTGATTGTGTAGGGAAGGTGAGCATCTTAGAATGCCAATTTAATAGAACAGTGTTATTGCAATGAGGGAGTCCTTGAGCGGAGGCCCTATGTCCATCTGCTACCTTAATACTAAATCTATAAACATATGGACATAGATCTATTTCCCCATGCCCCTTTGTAAATATATGTACATATGTACATGCCTTTATTTAGACGTCTATAACTGGCCCTTGCTTCCCAGCTCACTCTTCTATACTCTTTGATTTTCCTCTTGTGCCCACTGACATGCTCAGTCTTCCTTTGGGTTTCAGTAATTCCTCTTGGTTACATTACCTTTGATCACGCCCTACCAGGCCTCCTACATCCCCCTCACTACCGTTTTCCATCACTTGTTGTACCCTTGTCTCTGGGTTTCTTTACACCACTTCCTTTCCCCCCACCGTGCTCACTCCCATGCCCAATGGAAAGGGCCGGTCACATGTTTACTCCTCCAGATTGTTCATCCAGCCTCTCTTAATTAGACAGACCTGTAAAGGTAATAACATGCACAAAACAAGACTGAGCTAAACCAAGCAGCAAAAAGAAAAACAAACAAACAAAAATGAAAACAAAACCCAACCCAAATCCAATGACACTAAAAGAAAACAACACTAACCAGAAAGAAAAGTACAAGGACTGTGTGGTGAACTTTAGGAGTGTTTTCCAGTCCAGTCTGTGGGGGCACCGAACCCTGACCACAAAGTCCACCTTTGGCATTCCCCGGGGACTTTGATGCTCCGGTTTCTTACTCTTCCGCTGCACTCTATTAGTGTCATGCATCGAAGTGGCAGGATCAGTTCGGGCGCAGTTCCCACACTGTGTGTCCAGTGTTGTCCCCTCTAAGGCTATGGGTCTTTGAGGGACGCTTCTCATCGTGGGGCTGCCCATGTGGTCTTCTCTGTGGATTGGCTTCTCTGATTGGGAACATCATCCTCAAGGTGTATTGGGCCAGGGTGTGCTCCATTCTCCCCTCCTCCCCCTTGTTCTGCCCTGTGTTCTCTGATCAGATATGTCCCTCTCCGCGAGCTGCAGATCCGGTGCCATCCTGTGAAATACAATCTTTTGGGGCTGCAAGGATGTGGGGGTGGGGGGGTGGGTATCAGCTCAGATCTTTTGAGAGTCCAGGAGATATTGACTGCTCGATGGGCACAGTTCTGTGGGGCACCGTGCTCTTGGTCCAGACGCTGGTTGTGAATATGACTTTGTTGTTAACCAGTTGTGTGTCTCTGGGTCAACTCCCGTGTGTTTTTGAGTGAGTTTTCTAATCTGCAAAGTAAATGTACAGGATTATCCAGACTCCCATGTCAGCAAGTTATCGAGAGGGGTTAATCAGAGACTGTTTCATATAGTGTGTACCTGCGCGCCGCATTCTAGACCTGCGATGGCAATTATGAGCTCAGGATAGAGATGGTGTCCAGCAGGTAACATACGTGGCTCCATATTGAAACAGGAAGCCCACTGTGGAGATTTGGTCCTTCCGTTGATGGCCACTGGCCACCTAGTCTTCTCCTGCTATAACTGCTTCACTGGCTCAGCAGCTGAGCCAGAAGCCAGTGATATCATAACCAGGTGGCTAACTGGGCCAAAGGGCTGATAGATATTTGTTATTTTGTTGTCTTGGGAAACCCACCTACCCTCCATGCAAACCTTCTGGTGTGAGTTATCTGTGGACGGAATCATAGGCTCACAGTAATTCACATCTTTCTTCTTGAAAATGTGCCCATATTCCTTTCTGAACCTGACAAGGTGGCCCCTGTGTCCACCAAGAAATTTACTGCCTGGCCTCCTACTTGGAGAGTTAGCCTGGGCTTTTGGCGGCGAAGTGAAACAGAGCCCTGACCCCTTCATTGAGCTTCTTCAAGCATTATTGTCTCTTGCTTGGGTCTTTCTACGTGCAGATGAGGCCCATCCACTCTAGTGGAGGGTCGTGCACCTCTCCTGGGGTTTTCAAGGCACTGATTTTTCCAGTGTCCTTCTTTCCTGCAGTAGGCACATTGGTCCTTCCCCATGGCTTGGCGGTGCCCACAGGTTAGTCTCTCCGTGAGTGGGCCATGCTCTCCTTTTCCTGAGTCTCTGGGGTATCTCATGGCAATTACGATTATTTTAGCTAGCTTCTTTGTCTCTGTCGTGCTAGGGTCATCTCTGTTGTTATACACTCAATGAGCCACTTGTACCAAATCGCTAAGATTTTTCCCTTCAAACCCTTCCCACTTCTTTGTCATGTCTGAGGCAGACTGACTGAGTAATAAAGGCAATACTTAATGCCCTCCTGTTTTCAGTGCCTCCGGGCCGTTAGGGGTATAAAGCCCGTAGGCTTCCCTCAGCCACTCTAGAAAGGCAGGCGGATATTCTCTTATAGGAACCTGAAAATTCTCACTGACCTTAGATAAATTCATAGGTTTCCTAGCTCTTCTGCAGAGGGTCATGTAAGAGCAATGGTTGATACCTGGTAAAGTCCTCCGGGCCTTGCTAGGAATTGAGATCCCACATTGTTGGTGTAGTGGCCAAAAGAGTTTCTCTCAAGTGGGGAGGGCCCGCTCGCTGACCATCAGGTTCACTGACTGCTTACTGGGCCTCTGTCTGGAAGGGCTACCCTCCTCCGTTGTGAACAGCACCTGGAGAAGTTGTTGGCAAGCATTCCAGGTGGGCTGATGAGTATGGAAGTCATACCAGTACTAGTGTGTGTGGGGGGCTGCTTGTTAGGGGTGGGGGTGAGTTTGGGGGGCCGGTGGGGGAGGGAGTGACTCAATAAGGGCCTGTTAGAAGTTTTCTATTTCTGGACCCTAGAAACCTTATAGGGCGGGGGGTTGAAAGAAAGGGTTTGAAGCCAGCTCTCCCACTCCCAGAGTTCTCCTGCAAAATGGGATAAAGACGATTAGGGGAGAGTGATGGGGAGGGGAGGGGAGGGGAGGGGGAGGGATGGGGGAGGAGAGGGGTGAGGGAGGGGAGGGGTGGGGGAGGGCGATGGGGAGGGATGGCCTCCACCTATGTGGTTTTGGGAACTTGGACCGTTTGTTTTTCCGGTCCTTCCATGTTTCCTGAAACCTTGGAAACAAGGGCCCTTTCTTTGCGGGAGGGAGTAAGTCTTTTATATTTGCAGGCTTCTTAGTGGCAATGTCAGCCCACACTTGAAGTAACGGGATCAGATCGGGATATCCTGGTTCCCTTTAACCATAACTATGAACTCTTAGTAACAGGGGATGGGAAAACTAGTCTTGTGTGGGTCAATCAGGGACTCCTTCTGCCCCATCACTTTTAAACAAATTGTAGAGTCTCCAAGCTTTTGGGTTGAAACCACATCCTCTTGGTGAATGCCGAGAGCAGGGGTCCTCAAACTACAACCTGTGGGCCACATGCAGACAGCCGAGGACGTTGATCCTTTCTGCCGGGTGTATGTGCCCCATTTATTTTTTTTTTGAACTTCAAATCAAGATGTGCAGTGTGCACATGAATTTGTTCGTAATATTTGTTTTTTTAAACTATAGTCTTTCCTTCAAAAGGCCTGAGGGATAGTGAACTGGCCCCCTGGGTAAACAGTTTAAGGACCCCTGCCCTAAGGTATCCTGGACTTAGGGGTTATTAATCTCCCAGCCCTGAAACATCCCTGAACATTCTACCCATTGTAGGAGGCACCATGGGAATTTGGACCCCGGGTAATTTACAAGCCTTTACTCCAATTGAACCCAAGAAAATTCAAAATGAATTAGGCAGTTACTCTATTTTGGTCACTTTTGACTCGTCCTGCACTAGCCCATTATTTCCATTTAACTCTATAACGCGAAGCATGATGTTTTCATAACATTAAAAAATGTATATATTAATACATATATATATATATTTATAACTATGAAAGTCCACAACAAAAAGAAAATTTTTTCCCAAAATTAAAATTGAAGCGTTATAGGGTTAAAAAGAAGGATGGGTCTTATCAGCGGGTCCAAGACCTTAGCATCATAAATGAATCAGTGATCCGACTGCACCTAGTAGTGCCCAAACCTGTGCCCTCCTAGGGGAAAGTGTGAATGCTTTTATCCCTCTTCCTGTACTTCCAATGAACAAACACACATGTCTGGTAATCCTAAGATTATTTTTGTTTCCTGTGACACTCACCTAATTTCAAGGCCACTGCCACCTCACAAGCTTAGCCTTGTCGTAGTCAAACTGTTCACCTTTTAGACCGTTTGTTTTTCTCAGAAGTTATCGGGTGATTAAAGCTTCTGAACCAAGTGTGCCAGGTCCACGACTACCATCTCCTGGACCACCTCAACCTTATCCATCCTGGATAAAGTTGCCCTCAATGGACAACCCCTCCCAGCAGTGTAGGAAGGGTATGGACCCAAAGCCCAACCTCGCCCCTTTTGCCAGCAGGAAGCAGCTAGAGATGTCGTCGCCCAGTACCCCCAAAGATTTGGGTCCATATCTCTTCAGGGGGGCAAATGTTAGGTAGCTATACTAGGGACTGGGGCATCCGTTATGCATGCCCATAGGGCCAAGATAAGAGCCCAGTTAGGAGAGGCACCCTGTGCATGCTCAGAGGTCCAGATTTCTGGCCATGAAGGGGAGGTCACCTGGGTGGTTCCTGTACCTGGATTGACCAATCTAGGCCATGTAAATTCAATTCAGCCACTGGGGTCGGCCAGACTTGCCCACCACGCCTCCCTAACGCTCATAAAACTCTCTTGAGTGCAGACCAGGCTTCTGCATGATTTCTCTCTCACTCAGGAAGGCTCTTTGGAGGCAGCTGTGCTGCACATGAGTGGCTGGTGGATACTGTTCAGATGCATGGCTTTCTGCTTGCAAGGGTTTTTGTCTCAGCTGACTGTAAGGGAGGAGGTAGTACGTCTGGATCACAGAGTATCCATGTCCACAAACGAGGCTGCTCATTCCACAGTCCTGGAAGTGCTTTATGAAAACCCTCTGCTTTGCAATGTCACTCCTTGTAGATTAGAGTGGGAGGGGCTGGGACCAAGGTATGCTGCCTCTTACTCCCAGTTGCAGGTTTCTGGATGCTGATTGTATCTCTTACAGCATCAGTTAGTGGGCTTGTTGTCTGCCTCAGGCTTTGTTCACGGAGATCCTCCAGCTAGTTGGTGGTGTGTGCGCATGAGCAGAGGCTTCCTGCCAATCCCCCATGAGTAGTAGAGCTCCCATGGTGTGGACTCCATGAAAGCCTTGCCCCAGGCAGCATGCTTACAAAGGAGGGTGGGCCCTGCAGGACAGAGGACCATTCCCCCTGTGGAATGGCCTCAGAGATCCACCTCCCTCTCTGGCCAGCTGCTGGGGCTGTGGGTCCTAAGCATCATGGCTGACTCAGTAATAGACACAGGGTGAGGCGACTCCAGTAGCTGTTTTGACTGGTCTAATCCAGCCTGAGATCATCCTTGCATGAGCCCTCTGCCAAGATTATTTTTGTTTCTTTTATGATCTTTTCATTAGTGGCTCCTACAACACTAACCACAATCCATAAATACATCATCTGTTTGAAGCCCATCTGTACATTAATTGCCCTCCTTATTCACAAAATATCCACTCTCCACCCAAGCCCCTGGCCTCAGCTCCTCATTTTTCCCCCCTCAATGCCCGCCACCCATCCCTCATCAATCCTTGGAAATGTACTAATTCTTTTGTCATATTTTCCCCCACCTTTCTTTTGAGGTCAATGAAGATCCTTGTAATCGGTTCCCACTTTCCATCCTGCCCTTCCTCCACCCTCCCAGTATCTCCACTCATAACACTGGTAAAGGGCCCATCCACTCTGGATCCCCCGTGTTTGAAATTCCTATCGGTACTAGAATACCTTCTCTAGTTTGGCCAGATTAGTATGGTAGAACTGGGATCATGATAGTGGGGCAAGAGAAAGCATTAAGAACTAGAGGAAAGTTGTGTTTCATCTTTGCTGTCTCATACCCTGTATTCTTTAATCTCCACTCTGAGATCCTTCTGTAAGGGGATGTCCAGTGCACTGCAAATAGGTTTTGGGTCTATACCCGGCAGTCCCCTCTCATTCTCCATGATAAGATTTTTTTGTTCTCATGATGCCTGTTGCCTTATCCCTTTAAAACTTTGTGATCACACAGGCTGGTATGCTTTCTCCATGTGGGCTCTGTTGCTTCAGAGCCAGATGGCTGTTTCTTTACCCTCAGGCCTTTAAGACCCCACACGCTATATCTTTAGGTAGCTGGACACCATCGGCTTTCTTCACCACATTTGCTTATGCAGCCGCTTTGTGGTCAGTGATTGTGTAGGGAAGGTGAGCATCTTAGAATGCCAATTTAATAGAACAGTGTTATTGCAATGAGGGAGTCCTTGAGCGGAGGCCCTATGTCCATCTGCTACCTTAATACTAAATCTATAAACATATGGACATAGATCTATTTCCCCATGCCCCTTTGTAAATATATGTACATATGTACATGCCTTTATTTAGACGTCTATAACTGGCCCTTGCTTCCCAGCTCACTCTTCTATACTCTTTGATTTTCCTCTTGTGCCCACTGACATGCTCAGTCTTCCGTTGGGTTTCAGTAATTCCTCTTGGTTACATTACCTTTGATCACGCCCTACCAGGCCTCCTACATCCCCCTCACTACCGTTTTCCATCACTTGTTGTACCCTTGTCTCTGGGTTTCTTTACACCACTTCCTTTCCCCCCACCGTGCTCACTCCCATGCCCAATGGAAAGGGCCGGTCACATGTTTACTCCTCCAGATTGTTCATCCAGCCTCTCTTAATTAGACAGACCTGTAAAGGTAATAACATGCACAAAACAAGACTGAGCTAAACCAAGCAGCAAAAAGAAAAACAAACAAACAAAAATGAAAACAAAACCCAACCCAAATCCAATGACACTAAAAGAAAACAACACTAACCAGAAAGAAAAGTACAAGGACTGTGTGGTGAACTTTAGGAGTGTTTTCCAGTCCAGTCTGTGGGGGCACCGAACCCTGACCACAAAGTCCACCTTTGGCATTCCCCGGGGACTTTGATGTTCTGTTTTCTTACTCTTCCGCTGCACTCTCTTAGTGTCATGCATCGAAGTGGCAGGATCAGTTCGGGCGCAGTTCCCACACTGTGTGTCCAGTGTTGTCCCCTCTAAGGCTATGGGTCTTTGAGGGACGTTTCTCATCGTGGGGCTGCCCATGTGGTCTTCTCTGTGGATTGGCTTCTCTGATTGGGAACATCATCCTCAAGGTGTATTGGGCCAGGGTGTGCTCCATTCTCCCCTCCTCCCCCTTGTTCTGCCCTGTGTTCTCTGATCAAATATGTCCCTCTCCGCGAGCTGCAGATCCGGTGCCATCCTGTGAAATACAATCTTTTGGGGCTGCAAGGATGTGGGGGGGTGGGTATCAGCTCAGATCTTTTGAGAGTCCAGGAGATATTGACTGCTCAATGGGCACAGTTCTGTGGGGCACCGTGCTCTTGGTCCAGACGCTGGTTGTGAATATGACTTTGTTGTTAACCAGTTGTGTGTCTCTGGGTCAACTCCCGTGTGTTTTTGAGTGAGTTTTTTAATCTGCAAAGTAAATGTACAGGATTATCCAGACTCCCATGTCAGCAAGTTATCGAGAGGGGTTAATCAGAGACTGTTTCATATAGTGTGTACCTGCGCGCCGCATTCTAGACCTGCGATGGCAATTATGAGCTCAGGATAGAGATGGTGTCCAGCAGGTAACATACGTGGCTCCATATTGAAACAGGAAGCCCACTGTGGAGATTTGGTCCTTCCGTTGATGGCCACTGGCCACCTAGTCTTCTCCTGCTATAACTGCTTCACTGGCTCAGCAGCTGAGCCAGAAGCCAGTGATATCATAACCAGGTGGCTAACTGGGCCAAAGGGCTGATAGATATTTGTTATTTTGTTGTCTTGGGAAACCCACCTACCCTCCATGCAAACCTTCCGGTGTGAGTTATCTGTGGACGGAATCATAGGCTCACAGTAATTCACATCTTTCTTCTTGAAAATGTGCCCATATTCTTTTCTGAACCTGACAAGGTGGCCCCTGTGTCCACCAAGAAATTTACTGCCTGGCCTCCTACTTGGAGAGTTAGCCTGGGCTTTTGGCGGCGAAGTGAAACAGAGCCCTGACCCCTTCATTGAGCTTCTTCAAGCATTATTGTCTCTTGCTTGGGTCTTTCTACGTGCAGATGAGGCCCATCCACTCTAGTGGAGGGTCGTGCACCTCTCCTGGGGTTTTCAAGGCACTGATTTTTCCAGTGTCCTTCTTTCCTGCAGTAGGCACATTGGTCCTTCCCCATGGCTTGGCGGTGCCCACAGGTTAGTCTCTCCGTGAGTGGGCCATGCTCTCCTTTTCCTGAGTCTCTGGGGTATCTCATGGCAATTACGATTATTTTAGCTAGCTTCTTTGTCTCTGTCGTGCTAGGGTCATCTCTGTTGTTATACACTCAATGAGCCACTTGTACCAAATCGCTAAGATTTTTCCCTTCAAACCCTTCCCACTTCTTTGTCATGTCTGAGGCAGACTGACTGAGTAATAAAGGCAATACTTAATGCCCTCCTGTTTTCAGTGCCTCCGGGCCGTTAGGGGTATAAAGCCCGTAGGCTTCCCTCAGCCACTCTAGAAAGGCAGGCGGATATTCTCTTATAGGAACCTGAAAATTCTCACTGACCTTAGATAAATTCATAGGTTTCCTAGCTCTTCTGCAGAGGGTCATGTAAGAGCAATGGTTGATACCTGGTAAAGTCCTCCGGGCCTTGCTAGGAATTGAGATCCCACATTGTTGGTGTAGTGGCCAAAAGAGTTTCTCTCAAGTGGGGAGTGCCCGCTCGCTGACCATCAGGTTCACTGACTGCTTACTGGGCCTCTGTCTGGAAGGGCTACCCTCCTCCGTTGTGAACAGCACCTGGAGAAGTTGTTGGCAAGCATTCCAGGTGGGCTGATGAGTATGGAAGTCATACCAGTACTAGTGTGTGTGGGGGGCTGCTTGTTAGGGGTGGGGGTGAGTTTGGGGGGCCGGTGGGGGAGGGAGTGACTCAATAAGGGCCTGTTAGAAGTTTTCTATTTCTGGACCCTAGAAACCTTATAGGGCGGGGGGTTGAAAGAAAGGGTTTGAAGCCAGCTCTCCCACTCCCAGAGTTCTCCTGCAAAATGGGATAAAGACGATTAGGGGAGAGTGATGGGGAGGGGAGGGGAGGGGAGGGGGAGGGATGGGGGAGGGGAGGGGTGAGGGAGGGGAGGGGTGGGGGAGGGCGATGGGGAGGGATGGCCTCCACCTATGTGGTTTTGGGAACTTGGACCGTTTGTTTTTCCGGTCCTTCCATGTTTCCTGAAACCTTGGAAACAAGGGCCCTTTCTTTGCGGGAGGGAGTAAGTCTTTTATATTTGCAGGCTTCTTAGTGGCAATGTCAGCCCACACTTGAAGTAACGGGATCAGATCGGGATATCCTGGTTCCCTTTAACCATAACTATGAACTCTTAGTAACAGGGGATGGGAAAACTAGTCTTGCGTGGGTCAATCAGGGACTCCTTCTGCCCCATCACTTTTAAACAAATTGTAGAGTCTCCAAGCTTTTGGGTTGAAACCACATCCTCTTGGTGAATGCCGAGAGCAGGGGTCCTCAAACTACAACCTGTGGGCCACATGCAGACAGCCGAGGACGTTGATCCTTTCTGCCGGGTGTATGTGCCCCATTTATTTTTTTTTTTGAACTTCAAATCAAGATGTGCAGTGTGCACATGAATTTGTTCGTAATATTTGTTTTTTTAAACTATAGTCTTTCCTTCAAAAGGCCTGAGGGATAGTGAACTGGCCCCCTGGGTAAACAGTTTAAGGACCCCTGCCCTAAGGTATCCTGGACTTAGGGGTTATTAATCTCCCAGCCCTGAAACATCCCTGAACATTCTACCCATTGTAGGAGGCACCATGGGAATTTGGACCCCGGGTAATTTACAAGCCTTTACTCCAATTGAACCCAAGAAAATTCAAAATGAATTAGGCAGTTACTCTATTTTGGTCACTTTTGACTCGTCCTGCACTAGCCCATTATTTCCATTTAACTCTATAACGCGAAGCATGATGTTTTCATAACATTAAAAAATGTATATATTAATACATATATATATATTTATAACTATGAAAGTCCACAACAAAAAGAAAATTTTTTCCCAAAATTAAAATTGAAGCGTTATAGGGTTAAAAAGAAGGATGGGTCTTATCAGCGGGTCCAAGACCTTAGCATCATAAATGAATCAGTGATCTGACTGCACCTAGTAGTGCCCAAACCTGTGCCCTCCTAGGGGAAAGTGTGAATGCTTTTATCCCTCTTCCTGTACTTCCAATGAACAAACACACATGTCTGGTAATCCTAAGATTATTTTTGTTTCCTGTGACACTCACCTAATTTCAAGGCCACTGCCACCTCACAAGCTTAGCCTTGTCGTAGTCAAACTGTTCACCTTTTAGACTGTTTGTTTTTCTCAGAAGTTATCGGGTGATTAAAGCTTCTGAACCAAGTGTGCCAGGTCCACGACTACCATCTCCTGGACCACCTCAACCTTATCCATCCTGGATAAAGTTGCCCTCAATGGACAACCCCTCCCAGCAGTGTAGGAAGGGTATGGACCCAAAGCCCCACCTCGCCCCTTTTGCCAGCAGGAAGCAGCTAGAGATGTCGTCGCCCAGTACCCCCAAAGATTTGGGTCCATATCTCTTCAGGGGGGCAAATGTTAGGTAGCTATACTAGGGACTGGGGCATCCGTTATGCATGCCCATAGGGCCAAGATAAGAGCCCAGTTAGGAGAGGCACCCTGTGCATGCTCAGAGGTCCAGATTTCTGGCCATGAAGGGGAGGTCACCTGGGTGGTTCCTGTACCTGGATTGACCAATCTAGGCCATGTAAATTCAATTCAGCCACTGGGGTCGGCCAGACTTGCCCACCACGCCTCCCTAACGCTCATAAAGCTCTCTTGAGTGCAGATCAGGCTTCTGCATGATTTCTCTCTCACTCAGGAAGGCTCTTTGGAGGCAGCTGTGCTGCACATGAGTGGCTGGTGGATACTGTTCAGATGCATGGCTTTCTGCTTGCAAGGGTTTTTGTCTCAGCTGACTGTAAGGGAGGAGGTAGTACGTCTGGATCACAGAGTATCCATGTCCACAAACGAGGCTGCTCATTCCACAGTCCTGGAAGTGCTTTATGAAAACCCTCTGCTTTGCAATGTCACTCCTTGTAGATTAGAGTGGGAGGGGCTGGGACCAAGGTATGCTGCCTCTTACTCCCAGTTGCAGGTTTCTGGATGCTGATTGTATCTCTTACAGCATCAGTTAGTGGGCTTGTTGTCTGCCTCAGGCTTTGTTCACGGAGATCCTCCAGCTAGTTGGTGGTGTGTGCGCATGTGCAGAGGCTTCCTGCCAATCCCCCATGAGTAGTAGAGCTCCCATGGTGTGGACTCCATGAAAGCCTTGCCCCAGGCAGCATGCTTACAAAGGAGGGTGGGCCCTGCAGGACAGAGGACCATTCCCCCTGTGGAATGGCCTCAGAGATCCACCTCCCTCTCTGGCCAGCTGCTGGGGCTGTGGGTCCTAAGCATCATGGCTGACTCAGTAATAGACACAGGGTGAGGCGACTCCAGTAGCTGTTTTGACTGGTCTAATCCAGCCTGAGATCATCCTTGCATGAGCCCTCTGCCAAGATTATTTTTGTTTCTTTTATGATCTTTTCATTAGTGGCTCCTACAACACTAACCACAATCCATAAATACATCATCTGTTTGAAGCCCATCTGTACATTAATTGCCCTCCTTATTCACAAAATATCCACTCTCCACCCAAGCCCCTGGCCTCAGCTCCTCATTTTTCCCCCCTCAATGCCCGCCACCCATCCCTCATCAATCCTTGGAAATGTACTAATTCTTTTGTCATATTTTCACCCACCTTTCTTTTGAGGTCAATGAAGATCCTTGTAATCGGTTCCCACTTTCCATCCTGCCCTTCCTCCACCCTCCCAGTATCTCCACTCATAACACTGGTAAAGGGCCCATCCACTCTGGATCCCCCGTGTTTGAAATTCCTATCGGTACTAGAATACCTTCTCTAGTTTGGCCAGATTAGTATGGTAGAACTGGGATCATGATAGTGGGGCAAGAGAAAGCATTAAGAACTAGAGGAAAGTTGTGTTTCATCTTTGCTGTCTCATACCCTGTATTCTTTAATCTCCACTCTGAGATCCTTCTGTAAGGGGATGTCCAGTGCACTGCAAATAGGTTTTGGGTCTATACCCGGCAGTCCCCTCTCATTCTCCATGATAAGATTTTTTTGTTCTCATGATGCCTGTTGCCTTATCCCTTTAAAACTTTGTGATCACACAGGCTGGTATGCTTTCTCCATGTGGGCTCTGTTGCTTCAGAGCCAGATGGCTGTTTCTTTACCCTCAGGCCTTTAAGACCCCACACGCTATATCTTTAGGTAGCTGGACACCATCGGCTTTCTTCACCACATTTGCTTATGCAGCCGCTTTGTGGTCAGTGATTGTGTAGGGAAGGTGAGCATCTTAGAATGCCAATTTAATAGAACAGTGTTATTGCAATGAGGGAGTCCTTGAGCGGAGGCCCTATGTCCATCTGCTACCTTAATACTAAATCTATAAACATATGGACATAGATCTATTTCCCCATGCCCCTTTGTAAATATATGTACATATGTACATGCCTTTATTTAGACGTCTATAACTGGCCCTTGCTTCCCAGCTCACTCTTCTATACTCTTTGATTTTCCTCTTGTGCCCACTGACATGCTCAGTCTTCCTTTGGGTTTCAGTAATTCCTCTTGGTTACATTACCTTTGATCACGCCCTACCAGGCCTCCTACATCCCCCTCACTACCGTTTTCCATCACTTGTTGTACCCTTGTCTCTGGGTTTCTTTACACCACTTCCTTTCCCCCCACCGTGCTCACTCCCATGCCCAATGGAAAGGGCCGGTCACATGTTTACTCCTCCAGATTGTTCATCCAGCCTCTCTTAATTAGACAGACCTGTAAAGGTAATAACATGCACAAAACAAGACTGAGCTAAACCAAGCAGCAAAAAGAAAAAAAAACAAACAAAAATGAAAACAAAACCCAACCCAAATCCAATGACACTAAAAGAAAACAACACTAACCAGAAAGAAAAGTACAAGGACTGTGTGGTGAACTTTAGGAGTGTTTTCCAGTCCAGTCTGTGGGGGCACCGAACCCTGACCACAAAGTCCACCTTTGGCATTCCCCGGGGACTTTGATGCTCCGGTTTCTTACTCTTCCGCTGCACTCTCTTAGTGTCATGCATCGAAGTGGCAGGATCAGTTCGGGCGCAGTTCCCACACTGTGTGTCCAGTGTTGTCCCCTCTAAGGCTATGGGTCTTTGAGGGACGTTTCTCATCGTGGGGCTGCCCATGTGGTCTTCTCTGTGGATTGGCTTCTCTGATTGGGAACATCATCCTCAAGGTGTATTGGGCCAGGATGTGCTCCATTCTCCCCTCCTCCCCCTTGTTCTGCCCTGTGTTCTCTGATCAAATATGTCCCTCTCCGCGAGCTGCAGATCCGGTGCCATCCTGTGAAATACAATCTTTTGGGGCTGCAAGGATGTGGGGGGGTGGGTATCAGCTCAGATCTTTTGAGAGTCCAGGAGATATTGACTGCTCAATGGGCACAGTTCTGTGGGGCACCTTGCTCTTGGTCCAGACGCTGGTTGTGAATATGACTTTGTTGTTAACCAGTTGTGTGTCTCTGGGTCAACTCCCGTGTGTTTTTGAGTGAGTTTTTTAATCTGCAAAGTAAATGTACAGGATTATCCAGACTCCCATGTCAGCAAGTTATCGAGAGGGGTTAATCAGAGACTGTTTCATATAGTGTGTACCTACGCGCCGCATTCTAGACCTGCGATGGCAATTATGAGCTCAGGATAGAGATGGTGTCCAGCAGGTAACATACGTGGCTCCATATTGAAACAGGAAGCCCACTGTGGAGATTTGGTCCTTCCGTTGATGGCCACCGGCCACCTAGTCTTCTCCTGCTATAACTGCTTCACTGGCTCAGCAGCTGAGCCAGAAGCCAGTGATATCATAACCAGGTGGCTAACTGGGCCAAAGGGCTGATAGATATTTGTTATTTTGTTGTCTTGGGAAACCCACCTACCCTCCATGCAAACCTTCTGGTGTGAGTTATCTGTGGACGGAATCATAGGCTCACAGTAATTCACATCTTTCTTCTTGAAAATGTGCCCATATTCCTTTCTGAACCTGACAAGGTGGCCCCTGTGTCCACCAAGAAATTTACTGCCTGGCCTCCTACTTGGAGAGTTAGCCTGGGCTTTTGGCGGCGAAGTGAAACAGAGCCCTGACCCCTTCATTGAGCTTCTTCAAGCATTATTGTCTCTTGCTTGGGTCTTTCTACGTGCAGATGAGGCCCATCCACTCTAGTGGAGGGTCGTGCACCTCTCCTGGGGTTTTCAAGGCACTGATTTTTCCAGTGTCCTTCTTTCCTGCAGTAGGCACATTGGTCCTTCCCCATGGCTTGGCGGTGCCCACAGGTTAGTCTCTCCGTGAGTGGGCCATGCTCTCCTTTTCCTGAGTCTCTGGGGTATCTCATGGCAATTATGATTATTTTAGCTAGCTTCTTTGTCTCTGTCGTGCTAGGGTCATCTCTGTTGTTATACACTCAATGAGCCACTTGTACCAAATCGCTAAGATTTTTCCCTTCAAACCCTTCCCACTTCTTTGTCATGTCTGAGGCAGACTGACTGAGTAATAAAGGCAATACTTATTGCCCTCCTGTTTTCAGTGCCTCCGGGCCATTAGGGGTATAAAGCCCGTAGGCTTCCCTCAGCCACTCTAGAAAGGCAGGCGGATATTCTCTTATAGGAACCTGAAAATTCTCACTGACCTTAGATAAATTCATAGGTTTCCTAGCTCTTCTGCAGAGGGTCATGTAAGAGCAATGGTTGATACCTGGTAAAGTCCTCTGGGCCTTGCTAGGAATTGAGATCCCACATTGTTGGTGTAGTGGCCAAAAGAGTTTCTCTCAAGTGGGGAGTGCCCGCTCGCTGACCATCAGGTTCACTGACTGCTTACTGGGCCTCTGTCTGGAAGGGCTACCCTCCTCCGTTGTGAACAGCACCTGGAGAAGTTGTTGGCAAGCATTCCAGGTGGGCTGATGAGTATGGAAGTCATAGCAGTACTAGTGTGTGTGGGGGGCTGCTTGTTAGGGGTGGGGGTGAGTTTGGGGGGCCGGTGGGGGAGGGAGTGACTCAATAAGGGCCTGTTAGAAGTTTTCTATTTCTGGACCCTAGAAACCTTATAGGGCGGGGGTTGAAAGAAAGGGTTTGAAGCCAGCTCTCCCACTCCCAGAGTTCTCCTGCAAAATGGGATAAAGCCGATTAGGGGAGAGTGATGGGGAGGGGAGGGGAGGGGAGGGGAGGGGTGGGGGAGGGATGGGGGAGGGGAGGGGTGGGGGAGGGTGATGGGGAGGGATGGCCTCCACCTATGTGGTTTTGGGAACTTGGACCGTTTGTTTTTCCGGTCCTTCCATGTTTCCTGAAACCTTGGAAACAAGGGCCCTTTCTTTGCGGGAGGGAGTAAGTCTTTTATATTTGCAGGCTTCTTAGTGGCAATGTCAGCCCACACTTGAAGTAACGGGATCAGATCGGGATATCCTGTTTCCCTTTAACCATAACTATGAACTCTTAGTAACAGGGGATGGGAAAACTAGTCTTGCGTGGGTCAATCAGGGACTCCTTCTGCCCCATCACTTTTAAACAAATTGTAGAGTCTCCAAGCTTTTGGGTTGAAACCACATCCTCTTGGTGAATGCCGAGGGTAGGTGTCCTCAAACTACAACCTGTGGGCCACATGCAGACAGCCGAGGACGTTGATCCTTTCTGCCGGGTGTATGTGCCCCATTTATTTTTTTTTTGAACTTCAAATCAAGATGTGCAGTGTGCACATGAATTTGTTCGTAATATTTGTTTTTTTAAACTATAGTCTTTCCTTCAAAAGGCCTGAGGGATAGTGAACTGGCCCCCTGGGTAAACAGTTTAAGGACCCCTGCCCTAAGGTATCCTGGACTTAGGGGTTATTAATCTCCCAGCCCTGAAACATCCCTGAACATTCTACCCATTGTAGGAGGCACCATGGGAATTTGGACCCCGGGTAATTTACAAGCCTTTACTCCAATTAAACCCAAGAAAATTCAAAATGACTTAGGCAGTTACTCTATTTTGGTCACTTTTGACTCGTCCTGCACTAGCCCATTATTTCCATTTAACTCTATAACGCGAAGCATGATGTTTTCATAACATTAAAAAATGTATATATTAATACATATATATATATATTTATAACTATGAAAGTCCACAACAAAAAGAAAATTTTTTCCCAAAATTAAAATTGAAGCGTTATAGGGTTAAAAAGAAGGATGGGTCTTATCAGCGGGTCCAAGACCTTAGCATCATAAATGAATCAGTGATCCGACTGCACCTAGTAGTGCCCAAACCTGTGCCCTCCTAGGGGAAAGTGTGAATGCTTTTATCCCTCTTCCTGTACTTCCAATGAACAAACACACATGTCTGGTAATCCTAAGATTATTTTTGTTTCCTGTGACACTCACCTAATTTCAAGGCCACTGCCACCTCACAAGCTTAGCCTTGTCGTAGTCAAACTGTTCACCTTTTAGACCGTTTGTTTTTCTCAGAAGTTATCGGGTGATTAAAGCTTCTGAACCAAGTGTGCCAGGTCCACGACTACCATCTCCTGGACCACCTCAACCTTATCCATCCTGGATAAAGTTGCCCTCAATGGACAACCCCTCCCAGCAGTGTAGGAAGGGTATGGACCCAAAGCCCCACCTCGCCCCTTTTGCCAGCAGGAAGCAGCTAGAGATGTCGTCGCCCAGTACCCCCAACGATTTGGGTCCATATCTCTTCAGGGGGGCAAATGTTAGGTAGCTATACTAGGGACTGGGGCATCCGTTATGCATGCCCATAGGGCCAAGATAAGAGCCCAGTTAGGAGAGGCACCCTGTGCATGCTCAGAGGTCCAGATTTCTGGCCATGAAGGGGAGGTCACCTGGGTGGTTCCTGTACCTGGATTGACCAATCTAGGCCATGTAAATTCAATTCAGCCACTGGGGTCGGCCAGACTTGCCCACCACGCCTCCCTAACGCTCATAAAACTCTCTTGAGTGCAGACCAGGCTTCTGCATGATTTCTCTCTCACTCAGGAAGGCTCTTTGGAGGCAGCTGTGCTGCACATGAGTGGCTGGTGGATACTGTTCAGATGCATGGCTTTCTGCTTGCAAGGGTTTTTGTCTCAGCTGACTGTAAGGGAGGAGGTAGTACGTCTGGATCACAGAGTATCCATGTCCACAAACGAGGCTGCTCATTCCACAGTCCTGGAAGTGCTTTATGAAAACCCTCTGCTTTGCAATGTCACTCCTTGTAGATTAGAGTGGGAGGGGCTGGGACCAAGGTATGCTGCCTCTTACTCCCAGTTGCAGGTTTCTGGATGCTGATTGTATCTCTTACAGCATCAGTTAGTGGGCTTGTTGTCTGCCTCAGGCTTTGTTCACGGAGATCCTCCAGCTAGTTGGTGGTGTGTGTGCATGAGCAGAGACTTCCTGCCAATCCCCCATGAGTAGTAGAGCTCCCATGGTGTGGACTCCATGAAAGCCTTGCCCCAGGCAGCATGCTTACAAAGGAGGGTGGGCCCTGCAGGACAGAGGACCATTCCCCCTGTGGAATGGCCTCAGAGATCCACCTCCCTCTCTGGCCAGCTGCTGGGGCTGTGGGTCCTAAGCATCATGGCTGACTCAGTAATAGACACAGGGTGAGGCGACTCCAGTAGCTGTTTTGACTGGTCTAATACAGCCTGAGATCATCCTTGCATGAGCCCTCTGCCAAGATTATTTTTGTTTCTTTTATGATCTTTTCATTAGTGGCTCCTACAACACTAACCACAATCCATAAATACATCATCTGTTTGAAGCCCATCTGTACATTAATTGCCCTCCTTATTCACAAAATATCCACTCTCCACCCAAGCCCCTGGCCTCAGCTCCTCATTTTTCCCCCCTCAATGCCCGCCACCCATCCCTCATCAATCCTTGGAAATGTACTAATTCTTTTGTCATATTTTCACCCACCTTTCTTTTGAGGTCAATGAAGATCCTTGTAATCGGTTCCCACTTTCCATCCTGCCCTTCCTCCACCCTCCCAGTATCTCCACTCATAACACTGGTAAAGGGCCCATCCACTCTGGATCCCCCGTGTTTGAAATTCCTATCGGTACTAGAATACCTTCTCTAGTTTGGCCAGATTAGTATGGTAGAACTGGGATCATGATAGTGGGGCAAGAGAAAGCATTAAGAACTAGAGGAAAGTTGTGTTTCATCTTTGCTGTCTCATACCCTGTATTCTTTAATCTCCACTCTGAGATCCTTCTGTAAGGGGATGTCCAGTGCACTGCAAATAGGTTTTGGGTCTATACCCGGCAGTCCCCTCTCATTCTCCATGATAAGATTTTTTTGTTCTCATGATGCCTGTTGCCTTATCCCTTTAAAACTTTGTGATCACACAGGCTGGTATGCTTTCTCCATGTGGGCTCTGTTGCTTCAGAGCCAGATGGCTGTTTCTTTACCCTCAGGCCTTTAAGACCCCACACGCTATATCTTTAGGTAGCTGGACACCATCGGCTTTCTTCACCACATTTGCTTATGCAGCCGCTTTGTGGTCAGTGATTGTGTAGGGAAGGTGAGCATCTTAGAATGCCAATTTAATAGAACAGTGTTATTGCAATGAGGGAGTCCTTGAGCGGAGGCCCTATGTCCATCTGCTACCTTAATACTAAATCTATAAACATATGGACATAGATCTATTTCCCCATGCCCCTTTGTAAATATATGTACATATGTACATGCCTTTATTTAGACGTCTATAACTGGCCCTTGCTTCCCAGCTCACTCTTCTATACTCTTTGATTTTCCTCTTGTGCCCACTGACATGCTCAGTCTTCCTTTGGGTTTCAGTAATTCCTCTTGGTTACATTACCTTTGATCACGCCCTACCAGGCCTCCTACATCCCCCTCACTACCGTTTTCCATCACTTGTTGTACCCTTGTCTCTGGGTTTCTTTACACCACTTCCTTTCCCCCCACCGTGCTCACTCCCATGCCCAATGGAAAGGGCCGGTCACATGTTTACTCCTCCAGATTGTTCATCCAGCCTCTCTTAATTAGACAGACCTGTAAAGGTAATAACATGCACAAAACAAGACTGAGCTAAACCAAGCAGCAAAAAGAAAAAAAACCAAACAAAAAGGAAAACAAAACCCAACCCAAATCCAATGACACTAAAAGAAAACAACACTAACCAGAAAGAAAAGTACAAGGACTGTGTGGTGAACTTTAGGAGTGTTTTCCAGTCCAGTCTGTGGGGGCACCGAACCCTGACCACAAAGTCCACCTTTGGCATTCCCTGGGGACTTTGATGCTCCGGTTTCTTACTCTTCCGCTGCACTCTCTTAGTGTCATGCATCGAAGTGGCAGGATCAGTTCGGGCGCAGTTCCCACACTGTGTGTCCAGTGTTGTCCCCTCTAAGGCTATGGGTCTTTGAGGGACGTTTCTCATCGTGGGGCTGCCCATGTGGTCTTCTCTGTGGATTGGATTCTCTGATTGGGAACATCATCCTCAAGGTGTATTGGGCCAGGATGTGCTCCATTCTCCCCTCCTCCCCCTTGTTCTGCCCTGTGTTCTCTGATCAGATATGTCCCTCCCCGCGAGCTGCAGATCCGGTGCCATCCTGTGAAATACAATCTTTTGGGGCTGCAAGGATGTGGGGGTGGGGGGGTGGGTATCAGCTCAGATCTTTTGAGAGTCCAGGAGATATTGACTGCTCGATGGGCACAGTTCTGTGGGGCACCGTGCTCTTGGTCCAGACGCTGGTTGTGAATATGACTTTGTTGTTAACCAGTTGTGTGTCTCTGGGTCAACTCCCGTGTGTTTTTGAGTGAGTTTTCTAATCTGCAAAGTAAATGTACAGGATTATCCAGACTCCCATGTCAGCAAGTTATCGAGAGGGGTTAATCAGAGACTGTTTCATATAGTGTGTACCTGCGCGCCGCATTCTAGACCTGCGATGGCAATTATGAGCTCAGGATAGAGATGGTGTCCAGCAGGTAACATACGTGGCTCCATATTGAAACAGGAAGCCCACTGTGGAGATTTGGTCCTTCCGTTGATGGCCACTGGCCACCTAGTCTTCTCCTGCTATAACTGCTTCACTGGCTCAGCAGCTGAGCCAGAAGCCAGTGATATCATAACCAGGTGGCTAACTGGGCCAAAGGGCTGATAGATATTTGTTATTTTGTTGTCTTGGGAAACCCACCTACCCTCCATGCAAACCTTCCGGTGTGAGTTATCTGTGGAAGGAATCATAGGCTCACAGTAATTCACATCTTTCTTCTTGAAAATGTGCCCATATTCCTTTCTGAACCTGACAAGGTGGCCCCTGTGTCCACCAAGAAATTTACTGCCTGGCCTCCTACTTGGAGAGTTAGCCTGGGCTTTTGGCGGCGAAGTGAAACAGAGCCCTGACCCCTTCATTGAGCTTCTTCAAGCATTATTGTCTCTTGCTTGGGTCTTTCTACGTGCAGATGAGGCCCATCCACTCTAGTGGAGGGTCGTGCACCTCTCCTGGGGTTTTCAAGGCACTGATTTTTCCAGTGTCCTTCTTTCCTGCAGTAGGCACATTGGTCCTTCCCCATGGCTTGGCGGTGCCCACAGGTTAGTCTCTCCGTGAGTGGGCCATGCTCTCCTTTTCCTGAGTCTCTGGGGTATCTCATGGCAATTACGATTATTTTAGCTAGCTTCTTTGTCTCTGTCGTGCTAGGGTCATCTCTGTTGTTATACACTCAATGAGCCACTTGTACCAAATCGCTAAGATTTTTCCCTTCAAACCCTTCCCACTTCTTTGTCATGTCTGAGGCAGACTGACTGAGTAATAAAGGCAATACTTAATGCCCTCCTGTTTTCAGTGCCTCCGGGCCGTTAGGGGTATAAAGCCCGTAGGCTTCCCTCAGCCACTCTAGAAAGGCAGGCGGATATTCTCTTATAGGAACCTGAAAATTCTCACTGACCTTAGATAAATTCATAGGTTTCCTAGCTCTTCTGCAGAGGGTCATGTAAGAGCAATGGTTGATACCTGGTAAAGTCCTCCGGGCCTTGCTAGGAATTGAGATCCCACATTGTTGGTGTAGTGGCCAAAAGAGTTTCTCTCAAGTGGGGAGTGCCCACTCGCTGACCATCAGGTTCACTGACTGCTTACTGGGCTTCTGTCTGGAAGGGCTACCCTCCTCCGTTGTGAACAGCACCTGGAGAAGTTGTTGGCAAGCATTCCAGGTGGGCTGATGAGTATGGAAGTCATACCAGTACTAGTGTGTGTGGGGGGCTGCTTGTTAGGGGTGGGGGTGAGTTTGGGGGGCCGGTGGGGGAGGGAGTGACTCAATAAGGGCCTGTTAGAAGTTTTCTATATCTGGACCCTAGAAACCTTATAGGGCGGGGGGTTGAAAGAAAGGGTTTGAAGCCAGCTCTCCCACTTCCAGAGTTCTCCTGCAAAATGGGATAAAGACGATTAGGGGAGAGTGATGGGGAGGGGAGGGGAGGGGAGGGGGAGGGATGGGGGAGGGGAGGGGTGAGGGAGGGGAGGGGTGGGGGAGGGCGATGGGGAGGGATGGCCTCCACCTATGTGGTTTTGGGAACTTGGACCGTTTGTTTTTCCGGTCCTTCCATGTTTCCTGAAACCTTGGAAACAAGGGCCCTTTCTTTGCGGGAGGGAGTAAGTCTTTTATATTTGCAGGCTTCTTAGTGGCAATGTCAGCCCACACTTGAAGTAACGGGATCAGATCGGGATATCCTGGTTCCCTTTAACCATAACTATGAACTCTTAGTAACAGGGGATGGGAAAACTAGTCTTGCGTGGGTCAATCAGGGACTCCTTCTGCCCCATCACTTTTAAACAAATTGTAGAGTCTCCAAGCTTTTGGGTTGAAACCACATCCTCTTGGTGAATGCCGAGAGCAGGGGTCCTCAAACTACAACCTGTGGGCCACATGCAGACAGCCGAGGACGTTGATCCTTTCTGCCGGGTGTATGTGCCCCATTTATTTTTTTTTTGAACTTCAAATCAAGATGTGCAGTGTGCACATGAATTTGTTCGTAATATTTGTTTTTTTAAACTATAGTCTTTCCTTCAAAAGGCCTGAGGGATAGTGAACTGGCCCCCTGGGTAAACAGTTTAAGGACCCCTGCCCTAAGGTATCCTGGACTTAGGGGTTATTAATCTCCCAGCCCTGAAACATCCCTGAACATTCTACCCATTGTAGGAGGCACCATGGGAATTTGGACCCCGGGTAATTTACAAGCCTTTACTCCAATTGAACCCAAGAAAATTCAAAATGAATTAGGCAGTTACTCTATTTTGGTCACTTTTGACTCGTCCTGCACTAGCCCATTATTTCCATTTAACTCTATAACGCGAAGCATGATGTTTTCATAACATTAAAAAATGTATATATTAATACATATATATATATATTTATAACTATGAAAGTCCACAACAAAAAGAAAATTTTTTCCCAAAATTAAAATTGAAGCGTTATAGGGTTAAAAAGAAGGATGGGTCTTATCAGCGGGTCCAAGACCTTAGCATCATAAATGAATCAGTGATCCGACTGCACCTAGTAGTGCCCAAACCTGTGCCCTCCTAGGGGAAAGTGTGAATGCTTTTATCCCTCTTCCTGTACTTCCAATGAACAAACACACATGTCTGGTAATCCTAAGATTATTTTTGTTTCCTGTGACACTCACCTAATTTCAAGGCCACTGCCACCTCACAAGCTTAGCCTTGTCGTAGTCAAACTGTTCACCTTTTAGACTGTTTGTTTTTCTCAGAAGTTATCGGGTGATTAAAGCTTCTGAACCAAGTGTGCCAGGTCCACGACTACCATCTCCTGGACCACCTCAACCTTATCCATCCTGGATAAAGTTGCCCTCAATGGACAACCCCTCCCAGCAGTGTAGGAAGGGTATGGACCCAAAGCCCCACCTCGCCCCTTTTGCCAGCAGGAAGCAGCTAGAGATGTCGTCGCCCAGTACCCCCAAAGATTTGGGTCCATATCTCTTCAGGGGGGCAAATGTTAGGTAGCTATACTAGGGACTGGGGCATCCGTTATGCATGCCCATAGGGCCAAGATAAGAGCCCAGTTAGGAGAGGCACCCTGTGCATGCTCAGAGGTCCAGATTTCTGGCCATGAAGGGGAGGTCACCTGGGTGATTCCTGTACCTGGATTGACCAATCTAGGCCATGTAAATTCAATTCAGCCACTGGGGTCGGCCAGACTTGCCCACCACGCCTCCCTAACGCTCATAAAACTCTCTTGAGTGCAGACCAGGCTTCTGCATGATTTCTCTCTCACTCAGGAAGGCTCTTTGGAGGCAGCTGTGCTGCACATGAGTGGCTGGTGGATACTGTTCAGATGCATGGCTTTCTGCTTGCAAGGGTTTTTGTCTCAGCTGACTGTAAGGGAGGAGGTAGTACGTCTGGATCACAGAGTATCCATGTCCACAAACGAGGCTGCTCATTCCACAGTCCTGGAAGTGCTTTATGAAAACCCTCTGCTTTGCAATGTCACTCCTTGTAGATTAGAGTGGGAGGGGCTGGGACCAAGGTATGCTGCCTCTTACTCCCAGTTGCAGGTTTCTGGATGCTGATTGTATCTCTTACAGCATCAGTTAGTGGGCTTGTTGTCTGCCTCAGGCTTTGTTCACGGAGATCCTCCAGCTAGTTGGTGGTGTGTGCGCATGAGCAGAGGCTTCCTGCCAATCCCCCATGAGTAGTAGAGCTCCCATGGTGTGGACTCCATGAAAGCCTTGCCCCAGGCAGCATGCTTACAAAGGAGGGTGGGCCCTGCAGGACAGAGGACCATTCCCCCTGTGGAATGGCCTCAGAGATCCACCTCCCTCTCTGGCCAGCTGCTGGGGCTGTGGGTCCTAAGCATCATGGCTGACTCAGTAATAGACACAGGGTGAGGCGACTCCAGTAGCTGTTTTGACTGGTCTAATACAGCCTGAGATCATCCTTGCATGAGCCCTCTGCCAAGATTATTTTTGTTTCTTTTATGATCTTTTCATTAGTGGCTCCTACAACACTAACCACAATCCATAAATACATCATCTGTTTCAAGCCCATCTGTACATTAATTGCCCTCCTTATTCACAAAATATCCACTCTCCACCCAAGCCCCTGGCCTCAGCTCCTCATTTTTCCCCCCTCAATGCCCGCCACCCATCCCTCATCAATCCTTGGAAATGTACTAATTCTTTTGTCATATTTTCACCCACCTTTCTTTTGAGGTCAATGAAGATCCTTGTAATCGGTTCCCACTTTCCATCCTGCCCTTCCTCCACCCTCCCAGTATCTCCACTCATAACACTGGTAAAGGGCCCATCCACTCTGGATTCCCCGTGTTTGAAATTCCTATCGGTACTAGAATACCTTCTCTAGTTTGGCCAGATTAGTATTGTAGAACTGGGATCATGATAGTGGGGCAAGAGAAAGCATTAAGAACTAGAGGAAAGTTGTGTTTCATCTTTGCTGTCTCATACCCTGTATTCTTTAATCTCCACTCTGAGATCCTTCTGTAAGGGGATGTCCAGTGCACTGCAAATAGGTTTTGGGTCTATACCCGGCAGTCCCCTCTCATTCTCCATGATAAGATTTTTTTGTTCTCATGATGCCTGTTGCCTTATCCCTTTAAAACTTTGTGATCACACAGGCTGGTATGCTTTCTCCATGTGGGCTCTGTTGCTTCAGAGCCAGATGGCTGTTTCTTTACCCTCAGGCCTTTAAGACCCCACACGCTATATCTTTAGGTAGCTGGACACCATCGGCTTTCTTCACCACATTTGCTTATGCAGCCGCTTTGTGGTCAGTGATTGTGTAGGGAAGGTGAGCATCTTAGAATGCCAATTTAATAGAACAGTGTTATTGCAATGAGGGAGTCCTTGAGCGGAGGCCCTATGTCCATCTGCTACCTTAATACTAAATCTATAAACATATGGACATAGATCTATTTCCCCATGCCCCTTTGTAAATATATGTACATATGTACATGCCTTTATTTAGACGTCTATAACTGGCCCTTGCTTCCCAGCTCACTCTTCTATACTCTTTGATTTTCCTCTTGTGCCCACTGACATGCTCAGTCTTCCTTTGGGTTTCAGTAATTCCTCTTGGTTACATTACCTTTGATCACGCCCTACCAGGCCTCCTACATCCCCCTCACTACCGTTTTCCATCACTTGTTGTACCCTTGTCTCTGGGTTTCTTTACACCACTTCCTTTCCCCCCACCGTGCTCACTCCCATGCCCAATGGAAAGGGCCGGTCACATGTTTACTCCTCCAGATTGTTCATCCAGCCTCTCTTAATTAGACAGACCTGTAAAGGTAATAACATGCACAAAACAAGACTGAGCTAAACCAAGCAGCAAAAAGAAAAACAAACAAACAAAAATGAAAACAAAACCCAACCCAAATCCAATGACACTAAAAGAAAACAACACTAACCAGAAAGAAAAGTACAAGGACTGTGTGGTGAACTTTAGGAGTGTTTTCCAGTCCAGTCTGTGGGGGCACCGAACCCTGACCACAAAGTCCACCTTTGGCATTCCCCGGGGACTTTGATGCTCCGGTTTCTTACTCTTCCGCTGCACTCTCTTAGTGTCATGCATCGAAGTGGCAGGATCAGTTCGGGCGCAGTTCCCACACTGTGTGTCCAGTGTT
Source organism: Tenrec ecaudatus (assembly GCF_050624435.1). NCBI lineage: Eukaryota > Metazoa > Chordata > Mammalia > Afrosoricida > Tenrecidae > Tenrec > Tenrec ecaudatus. Next base: position 29,735 of record NW_027458589.1, on the reverse strand, counting down.
GTCCCCTCTAAGGCTATGGGTCTTTGAGGGACGTTTCTCATCGTGGGGCTGCCCATGTGGTCTTCTCTGTGGATTGGCTTCTCTGATTGGGAACATCATCCTCAAGGTGTATTGGGCCAGGGTGTGCTCCATTCTCCCCTCCTCCCCCTTGTTCTGCCCTGTGTTCTCTGATCAGATATGTCCCTCTCCGCGAGCTGCAGATCCGGTGCCATCCTGTGAAATACAATCTTTTGGGGCTGCAAGGATGTGGGGGTGGGGGGGTGGGTATCAGCTCAGATCTTTTGAGAGTCCAGGAGATATTGACTGCTCGATGGGCACAGTTCTGTGGGGCACCGTGCTCTTGGTCCAGACGCTGGTTGTGAATATGACTTTGTTGTTAACCAGTTGTGTGTCTCTGGGTCAACTCCCGTGTGTTTTTGAGTGAGTTTTCTAATCTGCAAAGTAAATGTACAGGATTATCCAGACTCCCATGTCAGCAAGTTATCGAGAGGGGTTAATCAGAGACTGTTTCATATAGTGTGTACCTGCGCGCCGCATTCTAGACCTGCGATGGCAATTATGAGCTCAGGATAGAGATGGTGTCCAGCAGGTAACATACGTGGCTCCATATTGAAACAGGAAGCCCACTGTGGAGATTTGGTCCTTCCGTTGATGGCCACCGGCCACCTAGTCTTCTCCTGCTATAACTGCTTCACTGGCTCAGCAGCTGAGCCAGAAGCCAGTGATATCATAACCAGGTGGCTAACTGGGCCAAAGGGCTGATAGATATTTGTTATTTTGTTGTCTTGGGAAACCCACCTACCCTCCATGCAAACCTTCTGGTGTGAGTTATCTGTGGACGGAATCATAGGCTCACAGTAATTCACATCTTTCTTCTTGAAAATGTGCCCATATTCCTTTCTGAACCTGACAAGGTGGCCCCTGTGTCCACCAAGAAATTTACTGCCTGGCCTCCTACTTGGAGAGTTAGCCTGGGCTTTTGGCGGCGAAGTGAAACAGAGCCCTGACCCCTTCATTGAGCTTCTTCAAGCATTATTGTCTCTTGCTTGGGTCTTTCTACGTGCAGATGAGGCCCATCCACTCTAGTGGAGGGTCGTGCACCTCTCCTGGGGTTTTCAAGGCACTGATTTTTCCAGTGTCCTTCTTTCCTGCAGTAGGCACATTGGTCCTTCCCCATGGCTTGGCGGTGCCCACAGGTTAGTCTCTCCGTGAGTGGGCCATGCTCTCCTTTTCCTGAGTCTCTGGGGTATCTCATGGCAATTACGATTATTTTAGCTAGCTTCTTTGTCTCTGTCGTGCTAGGGTCATCTCTGTTGTTATACACTCAATGAGCCACTTGTACCAAATCGCTAAGATTTTTCCCTTCAAACCCTTCCCACTTCTTTGTCATGTCTGAGGCAGACTGACTGAGTAATAAAGGCAATACTTAATGCCCTCCTGTTTTCAGTGCCTCCGGGCCTTTAGGGGTATAAAGCCCGTAGGCTTCCCTCAGCCACTCTAGAAAGGCAGGCGGATATTCTCTTATAGGAACCTGAAAATTCTCACTGACCTTAGATAAATTCATAGGTTTCCTAGCTCTTCTGCAGAGGGTCATGTAAGAGCAATGGTTGATACCTGGTAAAGTCCTCCGGGCCTTGCTAGGAATTGAGATCCCACATTGTTGGTGTAGTGGCCAAAAGAGTTTCTCTTAAGTGGGGAGTGCCCGCTCGCTGACCATCAGGTTCACTGACTGCTTACTGGGCCTCTGTCTGGAAGGGCTACCCTCCTCCGTTGTGAACAGCACCTGGAGAAGTTGTTGGCAAGCATTCCAGGTGGGCTGATGAGTATGGAAGTCATACCAGTACTAGTGTGTGTGGGGGGCTGCTTGTTAGGGGTGGGGGTGAGTTTGGGGGGCCGGTGGGGGAGGGAGTGACTCAATAAGGGCCTGTTAGAAGTTTTCTATTTCTGGACCCTAGAAACCTTATAGGGCGGGGGGTTGAAAGAAAGGGTTTGAAGCCAGCTCTCCCACTCCCAGAGTTCTCCTGCAAAATGGGATAAAGACGATTAGGGGAGAGTGATGGGGAGGGGAGGGGAGGGGAGGGGGAGGGATGGGGGAGGGGAGGGGTGAGGGAGGGGAGGGGTGGGGGAGGGCGATGGGGAGGGATGGCCTCCACCTATGTGGTTTTGGGAACTTGGACCGTTTGTTTTTCCGGTCCTTCCATGTTTCCTGAAACCTTGGAAACAAGGGCCCTTTCTTTGCGGGAGGGAGTAAGTCTTTTATATTTGCAGGCTTCTTAGTGGCAATGTCAGCCCACACTTGAAGTAACGGGATCAGATCGGGATATCCTGGTTCCCTTTAACCATAACTATGAACTCTTAGTAACAGGGGATGGGAAAACTAGTCTTGTGTGGGTCAATCAGGGACTCCTTCTGCCCCATCACTTTTAAACAAATTGTAGAGTCTCCAAGCTTTTGGGTTGAAACCACATCCTCTTGGTGAATGCCGAGAGCAGGGGTCCTCAAACTACAACCTGTGGGCCACATGCAGACAGCCGAGGACGTTGATCCTTTCTGCCGGGTGTATGTGCCCCATTTATTTTTTTTTTGAACTTCAAATCAAGATGTGCAGTGTGCACATGAATTTGTTCGTAATATTTGTTTTTTTAAACTATAGTCTTTCCTTCAAAAGGCCTGAGGGATAGTGAACTGGCCCCCTGGGTAAACAGTTTAAGGACCCCTGCCCTAAGGTATCCTGGACTTAGGGGTTATTAATCTCCCAGCCCTGAAACATCCCTGAACATTCTACCCATTGTAGGAGGCACCATGGGAATTTGGACCCCGGGTAATTTACAAGCCTTTACTCCAATTGAACCCAAGAAAATTCAAAATGAATTAGGCAGTTACTCTATTTTGGTCACTTTTGACTCGTCCTGCACTAGCCCATTATTTCCATTTAACTCTATAACGCGAAGCATGATGTTTTCATAACATTAAAAAATGTATATATTAATACATATATATATATATTTATAACTATGAAAGTCCACAACAAAAAGAAAATTTTTTCCCAAAATTAAAATTGAAGCGTTATAGGGTTAAAAAGAAGGATGGGTCTTATCAGCGGGTCCAAGACCTTAGCATCATAAATGAATCAGTGATCCGACTGCACCTAGTAGTGCCCAAACCTGTGCCCTCCTAGGGGAAAGTGTGAATGCTTTTATCCCTCTTCCTGTACTTCCAATGAACAAACACACATGTCTGGTAATCCTAAGATTATTTTTGTTTCCTGTGACACTCACCTAATTTCAAGGCCACTGCCACCTCACAAGCTTAGCCTTGTCGTAGTCAAACTGTTCACCTTTTAGACTGTTTGTTTTTCTCAGAAGTTATCGGGTGATTAAAGCTTCTGAACCAAGTGTGCCAGGTCCACGACTACCATCTCCTGGACCACCTCAACCTTATCCATCCTGGATAAAGTTGCCCTCAATGGACAACCCCTCCCAGCAGTGTAGGAAGGGTATGGACCCAAAGCCCAACCTCGCCCCTTTTGCCAGCAGGAAGCAGCTAGAGATGTCGTCGCCCAGTACCCCCAAAGATTTGGGTCCATATCTCTTCAGGGGGGCAAATGTTAGGTAGCTATACTAGGGACTGGGGCATCCGTTATGCATGCCCATAGGGCCAAGATAAGAGCCCAGTTAGGAGAGGCACCCTGTGCATGCTCAGAGGTCCAGATTTCTGGCCATGAAGGGGAGGTCACCTGGGTGGTTCCTGTACCTGGATTGACCAATCTAGGCCATGTAAATTCAATTCAGCCACTGGGGTCGGCCAGACTTGCCCACCACGCCTCCCTAACGCTCATAAAACTCTCTTGAGTGCAGACCAGGCTTCTGCATGATTTCTCTCTCACTCAGGAAGGCTCTTTGGAGGCAGCTGTGCTGCACATGAGTGGCTGGTGGATACTGTTCAGATGCATGGCTTTCTGCTTGCAAGGGTTTTTGTCTCAGCTGACTGTAAGGGAGGAGGTAGTACGTCTGGATCACAGAGTATCCATGTCCACAAACGAGGCTGCTCATTCCACAGTCCTGGAAGTGCTTTATGAAAACCCTCTGCTTTGCAATGTCACTCCTTGTAGATTAGAGTGGGAGGGGCTGGGACCAAGGTATGCTGCCTCTTACTCCCAGTTGCAGGTTTCTGGATGCTGATTTATCTCTTACAGCATCAGTTAGTGGGCTTGTTGTCTGCCTCAGGCTTTGTTCACGGAGATCCTCCAGCTAGTTGGTGGTGTGTGCGCATGAGCAGAGGCTTCCTGCCAATCCCCCATGAGTAGTAGAGCTCCCATGGTGTGGACTCCATGAAAGCCTTGCCCCAGGCAGCATGCTTACAAAGGAGGGTGGGCCCTGCAGGACAGAGGACCATTCCCCCTGTGGAATGGCCTCAGAGATCCACCTCCCTCTCTGGCCAGCTGCTGGGGCTGTGGGTCCTAAGCATCATGGCTGACTCAGTAATAGACACAGGGTGAGGCGACTCCAGTAGCTGTTTTGACTGGTCTAATCCAGCCTGAGATCATCCTTGCATGAGCCCTCTGCCAAGATTATTTTTGTTTCTTTTATGATCTTTTCATTAGTGGCTCCTACAACACTAACCACAATCCATAAATACATCATCTGTTTGAAGCCCATCTGTACATTAATTGCCCTCCTTATTCACAAAATATCCACTCTCCACCCAAGCCCCTGGCCTCAGCTCCTCATTTTTCCCCCCTCAATGCCCGCCACCCATCCCTCATCAATCCTTGGAAATGTACTAATTCTTTTGTCATATTTTCACCCACCTTTCTTTTGAGGTCAATGAAGATCCTTGTAATCGGTTCCCACTTTCCATCCTGCCCTTCCTCCACCCTCCCAGTATCTCCACTCATAACACTGGTAAAGGGCCCATCCACTCTGGATTCCCCGTGTTTGAAATTCCTATCGGTACTAGAATACCTTCTCTAGTTTGGCCAGATTAGTATGGTAGAACTGGGATCATGATAGTGGGGCAAGAGAAAGCATTAAGAACTAGAGGAAAGTTGTGTTTCATCTTTGCTGTCTCATACCCTGTATTCTTTAATCTCCACTCTGAGATCCTTCTGTAAGGGGATGTCCAGTGCACTGCAAATAGGTTTTGGGTCTATACCCGGCAGTCCCCTCTCATTCTCCATGATAAGATTTTTTTGTTCTCATGATGCCTGTTGCCTTATCCCTTTAAAACTTTGTGATCACACAGGCTGGTATGCTTTCTCCATGTGGGCTCTGTTGCTTCAGAGCCAGATGGCTGTTTCTTTACCCTCAGGCCTTTAAGACCCCACACGCTATATCTTTAGGTAGCTGGACACCATCGGCTTTCTTCACCACATTTGCTTATGCAGCCGCTTTGTGGTCAGTGATTGTGTAGGGAAGGTGAGCATCTTAGAATGCCAATTTAATAGAACAGTGTTATTGCAATGAGGGAGTCCTTGAGCGGAGGCCCTATGTCCATCTGCTACCTTAATACTAAATCTATAAACATATGGACATAGATCTATTTCCCCATGCCCCTTTGTAAATATATGTACATATGTACATGCCTTTATTTAGACGTCTATAACTGGCCCTTGCTTCCCAGCTCACTCTTCTATACTCTTTGATTTTCCTCTTGTGCCCACTGACATGCTCAGTCTTCCTTTGGGTTTCAGTAATTCCTCTTGGTTACATTACCTTTGATCATGCCCTACCAGGCCTCCTACATCCCCCTCACTACCGTTTTCCATCACTTGTTGTACCCTTGTCTCTGGGTTTCTTTACACCACTTCCTTTCCCCCCACCGTGCTCACTCCCATGCCCAATGGAAAGGGCCGGTCACATGTTTACTCCTCCAGATTGTTCATCCAGCCTCTCTTAATTAGACAGACCTGTAAAGGTAATAACATGCACAAAACAAGACTGAGCTAAACCAAGCAGCAAAAAGAAAAAAAAACAAACAAAAATGAAAACAAAACCCAAGCCAAATCCAATGACACTAAAAGAAAACAACACTAACCAGAAAGAAAAGTACAAGGACTGTGTGGTGAACTTTAGGAGTGTTTTCCAGTCCAGTCTGTGGGGGCACCGAACCCTGACCACAAAGTCCACCTTTGGCATTCCCCGGGGACTTTGATGCTCCGGTTTCTTACTCTTCCGCTGCACTCTCTTAGTGTCATGCATCGAAGTGGCAGGATCAGTTCGGGCGCAGTTCCCACACTGTGTGTCCAGTGTTGTCCCCTCTAAGGCTATGGGTCTTTGAGGGACGTTTCTCATCGTGGGGCTGCCCATGTGGTCTTCTCTGTGGATTGGCTTCTCTGATTGGGAACATCATCCTCAAGGTGTATTGGGACAGGGTGTGCTCCATTCTCCCCTCCTCCCCCTTGTTCTGCCCTGAGTTCTCTGATCAGATATGTCCCTCTCCGCGAGCTGCAGATCCGGTGCCATCCTGTGAAATACAATCTTTTGGGGCTGCAAGGATGTGGGGGTGGGGGGGTGGGTATCAGCTCAGATCTTCTGAGAGTCCAGGAGATATTGACTGCTCGATGGGCACAGTTCTGTGGGGCACCGTGCTCTTGGTCCAGACGCTGGTTGTGAATATGACTTTGTTGTTAACCAGTTGTGTGTCTCTGGGTCAACTCCCGTGTGTTTTTGAGTGAGTTTTCTAATCTGCAAAGTAAATGTACAGGATTATCCAGACTCCCATGTCAGCAAGTTATCGAGAGGGGTTAATCAGAGACTGTTTCATATAGTGTGTACCTGCGCGCCGCATTCTAGACCTGCGATGGCAATTATGAGCTCAGGATAGAGATGGTGTCCAGCAGGTAACATACGTGGCTCCATATTGAAACAGGAAGCCCACTGTGGAGATTTGGTCCTTCCGTTGATGGCCACTGGCCACCTAGTCTTCTCCTGCTATAACTGCTTCACTGGCTCAGCAGCTGAGCCAGAAGCCAGTGATATCATAACCAGGTGGCTAACTGGGCCAAAGGGCTGATAGATATTTGTTATTTTGTTGTCTTGGGAAACCCACCTACCCTCCATGCAAACCTTCCGGTGTGAGTTATCTGTGGAAGGAATCATAGGCTCACAGTAATTCACATCTTTCTTCTTGAAAATGTGCCCATATTCCTTTCTGAACCTGACAAGGTGGCCCCTGTGTCCACCAAGAAATTTACTGCCTGGCCTCCTACTTGGAGAGTTAGCCTGGGCTTTTGGCGGCGAAGTGAAACAGAGCCCTGACCCCTTCATTGAGCTTCTTCAAGCATTATTGTCTCTTGCTTGGGTCTTTCTACGTGCAGATGAGGCCCATCCACTCTAGTGGAGGGTCGTGCACCTCTCCTGGGGTTTTCAAGGCACTGATTTTTCCAGTGTCCTTCTTTCCTGCAGTAGGCACATTGGTCCTTCCCCATGGCTTGGCGGTGCCCACAGGTTAGTCTCTCCGTGAGTGGGCCATGCTCTCCTTTTCCTGAGTCTCTGGGGTATCTCATGTCAATTACGATTATTTTAGCTAGCTTCTTTGTCTCTGTCGTGCTAGGGTCATCTCTGTTGTTATACACTCAATGAGCCACTTGTACCAAATCGCTAAGATTTTTCCCTTCAAACCCTTCCCACTTCTTTGTCATGTCTGAGGCAGACTGACTGAGTAATAAAGGCAATACTTAATGCCCTCCTGTTTTCAGTGCCTCCGGGCCGTTAGGGGTATAAAGCCCGTAGGCTTCCCTCAGCCACTCTAGAAAGGCAGGCGGATATTCTCTTATAGGAACCTGAAAATTCTCACTGACCTTAGATAAATTCATAGGTTTCCTAGCTCTTCTGCAGAGGGTCATGTAAGAGCAATGGTTGATACCTGGTAAAGTCCTCTGGGCCTTGCTAGGAATTGAGATCCCACATTGTTGGTGTAGTGGCCAAAAGAGTTTCTCTCAAGTGGGGAGTGCCCGCTCGCTGACCATCAGGTTCACTGACTGCTTACTGGGCCTCTGTCTGGAAGGGCTACCCTCCTCCGTTGTGAACAGCACCTGGAGAAGTTGTTGGCAAGCATTCCAGGTGGGCTGATGAGTATGGAAGTCATACCAGTACTAGTGTGTGTGGGGGGCTGCTTGTTAGGGGTGGGGGTGAGTTTGGGGGGCCGGTGGGGGAGGGAGTGACTCAATAAGGGCCTGTTAGAAGTTTTCTATTTCTGGACCCTAGAAACCTTATAGGGCGGGGGGTTGAAAGAAAGGGTTTGAAGCCAGCTCTCCCACTCCCAGAGTTCTCCTGCAAAATGGGATAAAGACGATTAGGGGAGAGTGATGGGGAGGGGAGGGGAGGGGAGGGGGAGGGATGGGGGAGGGGAGGGGTGAGGGAGGGGAGGGGTGGGGGAGGGCGATGGGGAGGGATGGCCTCCACCTATGTGGTTTTGGGAACTTGGACCGTTTGTTTTTCCGGTCCTTCCATGTTTCCTGAAACCTTGGAAACAAGGGCCCTTTCTTTGCGGGAGGGAGTAAGTCTTTTATATTTGCAGGCTTCTTAGTGGCAATGTCAGCCCACACTTGAAGTAACGGGATCAGATCGGGATATCCTGGTTCCCTTTAACCATAACTATGAACTCTTAGTAACAGGGGATGGGAAAACTAGTCTTGCGTGGGTCAATCAGGGACTCCTTCTGCCCCATCACTTTTAAACAAATTGTAGAGTCTCCAAGCTTTTGGGTTGAAACCACATCCTCTTGGTGAATGCCGAGAGCAGGGGTCCTCAAACTACAACCTGTGGGCCACATGCAGACAGCCGAGGACGTTGATCCTTTCTGCCGGGTGTATGTGCCCCATTTATTTTTTTTTTTGAACTTCAAATCAAGATGTGCAGTGTGCACATGAATTTGTTCGTAATATTTGTTTTTTTAAACTATAGTCTTTCCTTCAAAAGGCCTGAGGGATAGTGAACTGGCCCCCTGGGTAAACAGTTTAAGGACCCCTGCCCTAAGGTATCCTGGACTTAGGGGTTATTAATCTCCCAGCCCTGAAACATCCCTGAACATTCTACCCATTGTAGGAGGCACCATGGGAATTTGGACCCCGGGTAATTTACAAGCCTTTACTCCAATTGAACCCAAGAAAATTCAAAATGAATTAGGCAGTTACTCTATTTTGGTCACTTTTGACTCGTCCTGCACTAGCCCATTATTTCCATTTAACTCTATAACGCGAAGCATGATGTTTTCATAACATTAAAAAATGTATATATTAATACATATATATATATATTTATAACTATGAAAGTCCACAACAAAAAGAAAATTTTTTCCCAAAATTAAAATTGAAGCGTTATAGGGTTAAAAAGAAGGATGGGTCTTATCAGCGGGTCCAAGACCTTAGCATCATAAATGAATCAGTGATCCGACTGCACCTAGTAGTGCCCAAACCTGTGCCCTCCTAGGGGAAAGTGTGAATGCTTTTATCCCTCTTCCTGTACTTCCAATGAACAAACACACATGTCTGGTAATCCTAAGATTATTTTTGTTTCCTGTGACACTCACCTAATTTCAAGGCCACTGCCACCTCACAAGCTTAGCCTTGTCGTAGTCAAACTGTTCACCTTTTAGACTGTTTGTTTTTCTCAGAAGTTATCGGGTGATTAAAGCTTCTGAACCAAGTGTGCCAGGTCCACGACTACCATCTCCTGGACCACCTCAACCTTATCCATCCTGGATAAAGTTGCCCTCAATGGACAACCCCTCCCAGCAGTGTAGGAAGGGTATGGACCCAAAGCCCAACCTCGCCCCTTTTGCCAGCAGGAAGCAGCTAGAGATGTCGTCGCCCAGTACCCCCAAAGATTTGGGTCCATATCTCTTCAGGGGGGCAAATGTTAGGTAGCTATACTAGGGACTGGGGCATCCGTTATGCATGCCCATAGGGCCAAGATAAGAGCCCAGTTAGGAGAGGCACCCTGTGCATGCTCAGAGGTCCAGATTTCTGGCCATGAAGGGGAGGTCACCTGGGTGGTTCCTGTACCTGGATTGACCAATCTAGGCCATGTAAATTCAATTCAGCCACTGGGGTCGGCCAGACTTGCCCACCACGCCTCCCTAACGCTCATAAAACTCTCTTGAGTGCAGACCAGGCTTCTGCATGATTTCTCTCTCACTCAGGAAGGCTCTTTGGAGGCAGCTGTGCTGCACATGAGTGGCTGGTGGATACTGTTCAGATGCATGGCTTTCTGCTTGCAAGGGTTTTTGTCTCAGCTGACTGTAAGGGAGGAGGTAGTACGTCTGGATCACAGAGTATCCATGTCCACAAACGAGGCTGCTCATTCCACAGTCCTGGAAGTGCTTTATGAAAACCCTCTGCTTTGCAATGTCACTCCTTGTAGATTAGAGTGGGAGGGGCTGGGACCAAGGTATGCTGCCTCTTACTCCCAGTTGCAGGTTTCTGGATGCTGATTGTATCTCTTACAGCATCAGTTAGTGGGCTTGTTGTCTGCCTCAGGCTTTGTTCACGGAGATCCTCCAGCTAGTTGGTGGTGTGTGCGCATGAGCAGAGGCTTCCTGCCAATCCCCCATGAGTAGTAGAGCTCCCATGGTGTGGACTCCATGAAAGCCTTGCCCCAGGCAGCATGCTTACAAAGGAGGGTGGGCCCTGCAGGACAGAGGACCATTCCCCCTGTGGAATGGCCTCAGAGATCCACCTCCCTCTCTGGCCAGCTGCTGGGGCTGTGGGTCCTAAGCATCATGGCTGACTCAGTAATAGACACAGGGTGAGGCGACTCCAGTAGCTGTTTTGACTGGTCTAATCCAGCCTGAGATCATCCTTGCATGAGCCCTCTGCCAAGATTATTTTTGTTTCTTTTATGATCTTTTCATTAGTGGCTCCTACAACACTAACCACAATCCATAAATACATCATCTGTTTGAAGCCCATCTGTACATTAATTGCCCTCCTTATTCACAAAATATCCACTCTCCACCCAAGCCCCTGGCCTCAGCTCCTCATTTTTCCCCCCTCAATGCCCGCCACCCATCCCTCATCAATCCTTGGAAATGTACTAATTCTTTTGTCATATTTTCACCCACCTTTCTTTTGAGGTCAATGAAGATCCTTGTAATCGGTTCCCACTTTCCATCCTGCCCTTCCTCCACCCTCCCAGTATCTCCACTCATAACACTGGTAAAGGGCCCATCCACTCTGGATCCCCCGTGTTTGAAATTCCTATCGGTACTAGAATACCTTCTCTAGTTTGGCCAGATTAGTATGGTAGAACTGGGATCATGATAGTGGGGCAAGAGAAAGCATTAAGAACTAGAGGAAAGTTGTGTTTCATCTTTGCTGTCTCATACCCTGTATTCTTTAATCTCCACTCTGAGATCCTTCTGTAAGGGGATGTCCAGTGCACTGCAAATAGGTTTTGGGTCTATACCCGGCAGTCCCCTCTCATTCTCCATGATAAGATTTTTTTGTTCTCATGATGCCTGTTGCCTTATCCCTTTAAAACTTTGTGATCACACAGGCTGGTATGCTTTCTCCATGTGGGCTCTGTTGCTTCAGAGCCAGATGGCTGTTTCTTTACCCTCAGGCCTTTAAGACCCCACACGCTATATCTTTAGGTAGCTGGACACCATCGGCTTTCTTCACCACATTTGCTTATGCAGCCGCTTTGTGGTCAGTGATTGTGTAGGGAAGGTGAGCATCTTAGAATGCCAATTTAATAGAACAGTGTTATTGCAATGAGGGAGTCCTTGAGCGGAGGCCCTATGTCCATCTGCTACCTTAATACTAAATCTATAAACATATGGACATAGATCTATTTCCCCATGCCCCTTTGTAAATATATGTACATATGTACATGCCTTTATTTAGACGTCTATAACTGGCCCTTGCTTCCCAGCTCACTCTTCTATACTCTTTTATTTTCCTCTTGTGCCCACTGACATGCTCAGTCTTCCGTTGGGTTTCAGTAATTCCTCTTGGTTACATTACCTTTGATCACGCCCTACCAGGCCTCCTACATCCCCCTCACTACCGTTTTCCATCACTTGTTGTACCCTTGTCTCTGGGTTTCTTTACACCACTTCCTTTCCCCCCACCGTGCTCACTCCCATGCCCAATGGAAAGGGCCGGTCACATGTTTACTCCTCCAGATTGTTCATCCAGCCTCTCTTAATTAGACAGACCTGTAAAGGTAATAACATGCACAAAACAAGACTGAGCTAAACCAAGCAGCAAAAAGAAAAACAAACAAACAAAAATGAAAACAAAACCCAACCCAAATCCAATGACACTAAAAGAAAACAACACTAACCAGAAAGAAAAGTACAAGGACTGTGTGGTGAACTTTAGGAGTGTTTTCCAGTCCAGTCTGTGGGGGCACCGAACCCTGACCACAAAGTCCACCTTTGGCATTCCCCGGGGACTTTGATGTTCTGTTTTCTTACTCTTCCGCTGCACTCTCTTAGTGTCATGCATCGAAGTGGCAGGATCAGTTCGGGCGCAGTTCCCACACTGTGTGTCCAGTGTTGTCCCCTCTAAGGCTATGGGTCTTTGAGGGACGTTTCTCATCGTGGGGCTGCCCATGTGGTCTTCTCTGTGGATTGGCTTCTCTGATTGGGAACATCATCCTCAAGGTGTATTGGGCCAGGGTGTGCTCCATTCTCCCCTTCTCCCCCTTGTTCTGCCCTGTGTTCTCTGATCAAATATGTCCCTCTCCGCGAGCTGCAGATCCGGTGCCATCCTGTGAAATACAATCTTTTGGGGCTGCAAGGATGTGGGGGGGTGGGTATCAGCTCAGATCTTTTGAGAGTCCAGGAGATATTGACTGCTCGATGGGCACAGTTCTGTGGGGCACCGTGCTCTTGGTCCAGACGCTGGTTGTGAATATGACTTTGTTGTTAACCAGTTGTGTGTCTCTGGGTCAACTCCCGTGTGTTTTTGAGTGAGTTTTTTAATCTGCAAAGTAAATGTACAGGATTATCCAGACTCCCATGTCAGCAAGTTATCGAGAGGGGTTAATCAGAGACTGTTTCATATAGTGTGTACCTGCGCGCCGCATTCTAGACCTGCGATGGCAATTATGAGCTCAGGATAGAGATGGTGTCCAGCAGGTAACATACGTGGCTCCATATTGAAACAGGAAGCCCACTGTGGAGATTTGGTCCTTCCGTTGATGGCCACTGGCCACCTAGTCTTCTCCTGCTATAACTGCTTCACTGGCTCAGCAGCTGAGCCAGAAGCCAGTGATATCATAACCAGGTGGCTAACTGGGCCAAAGGGCTGATAGATATTTGTTATTTTGTTGTCTTGGGAAACCCACCTACCCTCCATGCAAACCTTTTGGTGTGAGTTATCTGTGGACGGAATCATAGGCTCACAGTAATTCACATCTTTCTTCTTGAAAATGTGCCCATATTCTTTTCTGAACCTGACAAGGTGGCCCCTGTGTCCACCAAGAAATTTACTGCCTGGCCTCCTACTTGGAGAGTTAGCCTGGGCTTTTGGCGGCGAAGTGAAACAGAGCCCTGACCCCTTCATTGAGCTTCTTCAAGCATTATTGTCTCTTGCTTGGGTCTTTCTACGTGCAGATGAGGCCCATCCACTCTAGTGGAGGGTCGTGCACCTCTCCTGGGGTTTTCAAGGCACTGATTTTTCCAGTGTCCTTCTTTCCTGCAGTAGGCACATTGGTCCTTCCCCATGGCTTGGCGGTGCCCACAGGTTAGTCTCTCCGTGAGTGGGCCATGCTCTCCGTTTCCTGAGTCTCTGGGGTATCTCATGGCAATTACGATTATTTTAGCTAGCTTCTTTGTCTCTCTCGTGCTAGGGTCATCTCTGTTGTTATACACTCAATGAGCCACTTGTACCAAATCGCTAAGATTTTTCCCTTCAAACCCTTCCCACTTCTTTGTCATGTCTGAGGCAGACTGACTGAGTAATAAAGGCAATACTTATTGCCCTCCTGTTTTCAGTGCCTCCGGGCCGTTAGGGGTATAAAGCCCGTAGGCTTCCCTCAGCCACTCTAGAAAGGCAGGCGGATATTCTCTTATAGGAACCTGAAAATTCTCACTGACCTTAGATAAATTCATAGGTTTCCTAGCTCTTCTGCAGAGGGTCATGTAAGAGCAATGGTTGATACCTGGTAAAGTCCTCTGGGCCTTGCTAGGAATTGAGATCCCACATTGTTGGTGTAGTGGCCAAAAGAGTTTCTCTCAAGTGGGGAGTGCCCGCTCGCTGACCATCAGGTTCACTGACTGCTTACTGGGCCTCTGTCTGGAAGGGCTACCCTCCTCCGTTGTGAACAGCACCTGGAGAAGTTGTTGGCAAGCATTCCAGGTGGGCTGATGAGTATGGAAGTCATACCAGTACTAGTGTGTGTGGGGGGCTGCTTGTTAGGGGTGGGGGTGAGTTTGGGGGGCCGGTGGGGGAGGGAGTGACTCAATAAGGGCCTGTTAGAAGTTTTCTATTTCTGGACCCTAGAAACCTTATAGGGCGGGGCTTGAAAGAAAGGGTTTGAAGCCAGTTCTCCCACTCCCAGAGTTCTCCTGCAAAATGGGATAAAGCCGATTAGGGGAGAGTGATGGGGAGGGCAGGGGAGGGGAGGGGTGGGGGAGGGATGGGGGAGGGGAGGGGTGGGGGAGGGTGATGGGGAGGGATGGCCTCCACCTATGTGGTTTTGGGAACTTGGACCGTTTGTTTTTCCGGTCCTTCCATGTTTCCTGAAACCTTGGAAACAAGGGCCCTTTCTTTGCGGGAGGGAGTAAGTCTTTTATATTTGCAGGCTTCTTAGTGGCAATGTCAGCCCACACTTGAAGTAACGGGATCAGATCGGGATATCCTGGTTCCCTTTAACCATAACTATGAACTCTTAGTAACAGGGGATGGGAAAACTAGTCTTGCGTGGGTCAATCAGGGACTCCTTCTGCCCCATCACTTTTAAACAAATTGTAGAGTCTCCAAGCTTTTGGGTTGAAACTACATCCTCTTGGTGAATGCCGAGAGCAGGGGTCCTCAAACTACAACCTGTGGGCCACATGCAGACAGCCGAGGACGTTGATCCTTTCTGCCGGGTGTATGTGCCCCATTTATTTTTTTTTTGAACTTCAAATCAAGATGTGCAGTGTGCACATGAATTTGTTCGTAATATTTGTTTTTTTAAACTATAGTCTTTCCTTCAAAAGGCCTGAGGGATAGTGAACTGGCCCCCTGGGTAAACAGTTTAAGGACCCCTGCCCTAAGGTATCCTGGACTTAGGGGTTATTAATCTCCCAGCCCTGAAACATCCCTGAACATTCTACCCATTGTAGGAGGCACCATGGGAATTTGGACCCCGGGTAATTTACAAGCCTTTACTCCAATTGAACCCAAGAAAATTCAAAATGACTTAGGCAGTTACTCTATTTTGGTCACTTTTGACTCGTCCTGCACTAGCCCATTATTTCCATTTAACTCTATAACGCGAAGCATGATGTTTTCATAACATTAAAAAATGTATATATTAATACATATATATATATTTATAACTATGAAAGTCCACAACAAAAAGAAAATTTTTTCCCAAAATTAAAATTGAAGCGTTATAGGGTTAAAAAGAAGGATGGGTCTTATCAGCGGGTCCAAGACCTTAGCATCATAAATGAATCAGTGATCCGACTGCACCTAGTAGTGCCCAAACCTGTGCCCTCCTAGGGGAAAGTGTGAATGCTTTTATCCCTCTTCCTGTACTTCCAATGAACAAACACACATGTCTGGTAATCCTAAGATTATTTTTGTTTCCTGTGACACTCACCTAATTTCAAGGCCACTGCCACCTCACAAGCTTAGCCTTGTCGTAGTCAAACTGTTCACCTTTTAGACCGTTTGTTTTTCTCAGAAGTTATCGGGTGATTAAAGCTTCTGAACCAAGTGTGCCAGGTCCACGACTACCATCTCCTGGACCACCTCAACCTTATCCATCCTGGATAAAGTTGCCCTCAATGGACAACCCCTCCCAGCAGTGTAGGAAGGGTATGGACCCAAAGCCCCACCTCGCCCCTTTTGCCAGCAGGAAGCAGCTAGAGATGTCGTCGCCCAGTACCCCCAAAGATTTGGGTCCATATCTCTTCAGGGGGGCAAATGTTAGGTAGCTATACTAGGGACTGGGGCATCCGTTATGCATGCCCATAGGGCCAAGATAAGAGCCCAGTTAGGAGAGGCACCCTGTGCATGCTCAGAGGTCCAGATTTCTGGCCATGAAGGGGAGGTCACCTGGGTGGTTCCTGTACCTGGATTGACCAATCTAGGCCATGTAAATTCAATTCAGCCACTGGGGTCGGCCAGACTTGCCCACCACGCCTCCCTAACGCTCATAAAACTCTCTTGAGTGCAGACCAGGCTTCTGCATGATTTCTCTCTCACTCAGGAAGGCTCTTTGGAGGCAGCTGTGCTGCACATGAGTGGCTGGTGGATACTGTTCAGATGCATGGCTTTCTGCTTGCAAGGGTTTTTGTCTCAGCTGACTGTAAGGGAGGAGGTAGTACGTCTGGATCACAGAGTATCCATGTCCACAAACGAGGCTGCTCATTCCACAGTCCTGGAAGTGCTTTATGAAAACCCTCTGCTTTGCAATGTCACTCCTTGTAGATTAGAGTGGGAGGGGCTGGGACCAAGGTATGCTGCCTCTTACTCCCAGTTGCAGGTTTCTGGATGCTGATTGTATCTCTTACAGCATCAGTTAGTGGGCTTGTTGTCTGCCTCAGGCTTTGTTCACGGAGATCCTCCAGCTAGTTGGTGGTGTGTGCGCATGAGCAGAGGCTTCCTGCCAATCCCCCATGAGTAGTAGAGCTCCCATGGTGTGGACTCCATGAAAGCCTTGCCCCAGGCAGCATGCTTACAAAGGAGGGTGGGCCCTGCAGGACAGAGGACCATTCCCCCTGTGGAATGGCCTCAGAGATCCACCTCCCTCTCTGGCCAGCTGCTGGGGCTGTGGGTCCTAAGCATCATGGCTGACTCAGTAATAGACACAGGGTGAGGCGACTCCAGTAGCTGTTTTGACTGGTCTAATCCAGCCTGAGATCATCCTTGCATGAGCCCTCTGCCAAGATTATTTTTGTTTCTTTTATGATCTTTTCATTAGTGGCTCCTACAACACTAACCACAATCCATAAATACATCATCTGTTTGAAGCCCATCTGTACATTAATTGCCCTCCTTATTCACAAAATATCCACTCTCCACCCAAGCCCCTGGCCTCAGCTCCTCATTTTTCCCCCCTCAATGCCCGCCACCCATCCCTCATCAATCCTTGGAAATGTACTAATTCTTTTGTCATATTTTCACCCACCTTTCTTTTGAGGTCAATGAAGATCCTTGTAATCGGTTCCCACTTTCCATCCTGCCCTTCCTCCACCCTCCCAGTATCTCCACTCATAACACTGGTAAAGGGCCCATCCACTCTGGATCCCCCGTGTTTGAAATTCCTATCGGTACTAGAATACCTTCTCTAGTTTGGCCAGATTAGTATGGTAGAACTGGGATCATGATAGTGGGGCAAGAGAAAGCATTAAGAACTAGAGGAAAGTTGTGTTTCATCTTTGCTGTCTCATACCCTGTATTCTTTAATCTCCACTCTGAGATCCTTCTGTAAGGGGATGTCCAGTGCACTGCAAATAGGTTTTGGGTCTATACCCGGCAGTCCCCTCTCATTCTCCATGATAAGATTTTTTTGTTCTCATGATGCCTGTTGCCTTATCCCTTTAAAACTTTGTGATCACACAGGCTGGTATGCTTTCTCCATGTGGGCTCTGTTGCTTCAGAGCCAGATGGCTGTTTCTTTACCCTCAGGCCTTTAAGACCCCACACGCTATATCTTTAGGTAGCTGGACACCATCGGCTTTCTTCACCACATTTGCTTATGCAGCCGCTTTGTGGTCAGTGATTGTGTAGGGAAGGTGAGCATCTTAGAATGCCAATTTAATAGAACAGTGTTATTGCAATGAGGGAGTCCTTGAGCGGAGGCCCTATGTCCATCTGCTACCTTAATACTAAATCTATAAACATATGGACATAGATCTATTTCCCCATGCCCCTTTGTAAATATATGTACATATGTACATGCCTTTATTTAGACGTCTATAACTGGCCCTTGCTTCCCAGCTCACTCTTCTATACTCTTTGATTTTCCTCTTGTGCCCACTGACATGCTCAGTCTTCCGTTGGGTTTCAGTAATTCCTCTTGGTTACATTACCTTTGATCACGCCCTACCAGGCCTCCTACATCCCCCTCACTACCGTTTTCCATCACTTGTTGTACCCTTGTCTCTGGGTTTCTTTACACCACTTCCTTTCCCCCCACCGTGCTCACTCCCATGCCCAATGGAAAGGGCCGGTCACATGTTTACTCCTCCAGATTGTTCATCCAGCCTCTCTTAATTAGACAGACCTGTAAAGGTAATAACATGCACAAAACAAGACTGAGCTAAACCAAGCAGCAAAAAGAAAAACAAACAAACAAAAATGAAAACAAAACCCAACCCAAATCCAATGACACTAAAAGAAAACAACACTAACCAGAAAGAAAAGTACAAGGACTGTGTGGTGAACTTTAGGAGTGTTTTCCAGTCCAGTCTGTGGGGGCACCGAACCCTGACCACAAAGTCCACCTTTGGCATTCCCCGGGGACTTTGATGTTCTGTTTTCTTACTCTTCCGCTGCACTCTCTTAGTGTCATGCATCGAAGTGGCAGGATCAGTTCGGGCGCAGTTCCCACACTGTGTGTCCAGTGTTGTCCCCTCTAAGGCTATGGGTCTTTGAGGGACGTTTCTCATCGTGGGGCTGCCCATGTGGTCTTCTCTGTGGATTGGCTTCTCTGATTGGGAACATCATCCTCAAGGTGTATTGGGCCAGGGTGTGCTCCATTCTCCCCTTCTCCCCCTTGTTCTGCCCTGTGTTCTCTGATCAGATATGTCCCTCTCCGCGAGCTGCAGATCCGGTGCCATCCTGTGAAATACAATCTTTTGGGGCTGCAAGGATGTGGGGGGGTGGGTATCAGCTCAGATCTTTTGAGAGTCCAGGAGATATTGACTGCTCGATGGGCACAGTTCTGTGGGGCACCGTGCTCTTGGTCCAGACGCTGGTTGTGAATATGACTTTGTTGTTAACCAGTTGTGTGTCTCTGGGTCAACTCCCGTGTGTTTTTGAGTGAGTTTTTTAATCTGCAAAGTAAATGTACAGGATTATCCAGACTCCCATGTCAGCAAGTTATCGAGAGGGGTTAATCAGAGACTGTTTCATATAGTGTGTACCTGCGCGCCGCATTCTAGACCTGCGATGGCAATTATGAGCTCAGGATAGAGATGGTGTCCAGCAGGTAACATACGTGGCTCCATATTGAAACAGGAAGCCCACTGTGGAGATTTGGTCCTTCCGTTGATGGCCACCGGCCACCTAGTCTTCTCCTGCTATAACTGCTTCACTGGCTCAGCAGCTGAGCCAGAAGCCAGTGATATCATAACCAGGTGGCTAACTGGGCCAAAGGGCTGATAGATATTTGTTATTTTGTTGTCTTGGGAAACCCACCTACCCTCCATGCAAACCTTCTGGTGTGAGTTATCTGTGGAAGGAATCATAGGCTCACAGTAATTCACATCTTTCTTCTTGAAAATGTGCCCATATTCCTTTCTGAACCTGACAAGGTGGCCCCTGTGTCCACCAAGGAATTTACTGCCTGGCCTCCTACTTGGAGAGTTAGCCTGGGCTTTTGGCGGCGAAGTGAAACAGAGCCCTGACCCCTTCATTGAGCTTCTTCAAGCATTATTGTCTCTTGCTTGGGTCTTTCTACGTGCAGATGAGGCCCATCCACTCTAGTGGAGGGTCGTGCACCTCTCCTGGGGTTTTCAAGGCACTGATTTTTCCAGTGTCCTTCTTTCCTGCAGTAGGCACATTGGTCCTTCCCCATGGCTTGGCGGTGCCCACAGGTTAGTCTCTCCGTGAGTGGGCCATGCTCTCCGTTTCCTGAGTCTCTGGGGTATCTCATGGCAATTACGATTATTTTAGCTAGCTTCTTTGTCTCTCTCGTGCTAGGGTCATCTCTGTTGTTATACACTCAATGAGCCACTTGTACCAAATCGCTAAGATTTTTCCCTTCAAACCCTTCCCACTTCTTTGTCATGTCTGAGGCAGACTGACTGAGTAATAAAGGCAATACTTATTGCCCTCCTGTTTTCAGTGCCTCCGGGCCGTTAGGGGTATAAAGCCCGTAGGCTTCCCTCAGCCACTCTAGAAAGGCAGGCGGATATTCTCTTATAGGAACCTGAAAATTCTCACTGACCTTAGATAAATTCATAGGTTTCCTAGCTCTTCTGCAGAGGGTCATGTAAGAGCAATGGTTGATACCTGGTAAAGTCCTCTGGGCCTTGCTAGGAATTGAGATCCCACATTGTTGGTGTAGTGGCCAAAAGAGTTTCTCTCAAGTGGGGAGTGCCCGCTCGCTGACCATCAGGTTCACTGACTGCTTACTGGGCCTCTGTCTGGAAGGGCTACCCTCCTCCGTTGTGAACAGCACCTGGAGAAGTTGTTGGCAAGCATTCCAGGTGGGCTGATGAGTATGGAAGTCATACCAGTACTAGTGTGTGTGGGGGGCTGCTTGTTAGGGGTGGGGGTGAGTTTGGGGGGCCGGTGGGGGAGGGAGTGACTCAATAAGGGCCTGTTAGAAGTTTTCTATTTCTGGACCCTAGAAACCTTATAGGGCGGGGCTTGAAAGAAAGGGTTTGAAGCCAGTTCTCCCACTCCCAGAGTTCTCCTGCAAAATGGGATAAAGCCGATTAGGGGAGAGTGATGGGGAGGGCAGGGGAGGGGAGGGGTGGGGGAGGGATGGGGGAGGGGAGGGGTGGGGGAGGGTGATGGGGAGGGATGGCCTCCACCTATGTGGTTTTGGGAACTTGGACCGTTTGTTTTTCCGGTCCTTCCATGTTTCCTGAAACCTTGGAAACAAGGGCCCTTTCTTTGCGGGAGGGAGTAAGTCTTTTATATTTGCAGGCTTCTTAGTGGCAATGTCAGCCCACACTTGAAGTAACGGGATCAGATCGGGATATCCTGTTTCCCTTTAACCATAACTATGAACTCTTAGTAACAGGGGATGGGAAAACTAGTCTTGCGTGGGTCAATCAGGGACTCCTTCTGCCCCATCACTTTTAAACAAATTGTAGAGTCTCCAAGCTTTTGGGTTGAAACCACATCCTCTTGGTGAATGCCGAGAGCAGGGGTCCTCAAACTACAACCTGTGGGCCACATGCAGACAGCCGAGGACGTTGATCCTTTCTGCCGGGTGTATGTGCCCCATTTATTTTTTTTTTGAACTTCAAATCAAGATGTGCAGTGTGCACATGAATTTGTTCGTAATATTTGTTTTTTTAAACTAAAGTCTTTCCTTCAAAAGGCCTGAGGGATAGTGAACTGGCCCCCTGGGTAAACAGTTTAAGGACCCCTGCCCTAAGGTATCCTGGACTTAGGGGTTATTAATCTCCCAGCCCTGAAACATCCCTGAACATTCTACCCATTGTAGGAGGCACCATGGGAATTTGGACCCCGGGTAATTTACAAGCCTTTACTCCAATTGAACCCAAGAAAATTCAAAATGACTTAGGCAGTTACTCTATTTTGGTCACTTTTGACTCGTCCTGCACTAGCCCATTATTTCCATTTAACTCTATAACGCGAAGCATGATGTTTTCATAACATTAAAAAATGTATATATTAATACATATATATATATTTATAACTATGAAAGTCCACAACAAAAAGAAAATTTTTTCCCAAAATTAAAATTGAAGCGTTATAGGGTTAAAAAGAAGGATGGGTCTTATCAGCGGGTCCAAGACCTTAGCATCATAAATGAATCAGTGATCCGACTGCACCTAGTAGTGCCCAAACCTGTGCCCTCCTAGGGGAAAGTGTGAATGCTTTTATCCCTCTTCCTGTACTTCCAATGAACAAACACACATGTCTGGTAATCCTAAGATTATTTTTGTTTCCTGTGACACTCACCTAATTTCAAGGCCACTGCCACCTCACAAGCTTAGCCTTGTCGTAGTCAAACTGTTCACCTTTTAGACCGTTTGTTTTTCTCAGAAGTTATCGGGTGATTAAAGCTTCTGAACCAAGTGTGCCAGGTCCACGACTACCATCTCCTGGACCACCTCAACCTTATCCATCCTGGATAAAGTTGCCCTCAATGGACAACCCCTCCCAGCAGTGTAGGAAGGGTATGGACCCAAAGCCCCACCTCGCCCCTTTTGCCAGCAGGAAGCAGCTAGAGATGTCGTCGCCCAGTACCCCCAAAGATTTGGGTCCATATCTCTTCAGGGGGGCAAATGTTAGGTAGCTATACTAGGGACTGGGGCATCCGTTATGCATGCCCATAGGGCCAAGATAAGAGCCCAGTTAGGAGAGGCACCCTGTGCATGCTCAGAGGTCCAGATTTCTGGCCATGAAGGGGAGGTCACCTGGGTGGTTCCTGTACCTGGATTGACCAATCTAGGCCATGTAAATTCAATTCAGCCACTGGGGTCGGCCAGACTTGCCCACCACGCCTCCCTAACGCTCATAAAACTCTCTTGAGTGCAGACCAGGCTTCTGCATGATTTCTCTCTCACTCAGGAAGGCTCTTTGGAGGCAGCTGTGCTGCACATGAGTGGCTGGTGGATACTGTTCAGATGCATGGCTTTCTGCTTGCAAGGGTTTTTGTCTCAGCTGACTGTAAGGGAGGAGGTAGTACGTCTGGATCACAGAGTATCCATGTCCACAAACGAGGCTGCTCATTCCACAGTCCTGGAAGTGCTTTATGAAAACCCTCTGCTTTGCAATGTCACTCCTTGTAGATTAGAGTGGGAGGGGCTGGGACCAAGGTATGCTGCCTCTTACTCCCAGTTGCAGGTTTCTGGATGCTGATTGTATCTCTTACAGCATCAGTTAGTGGGCTTGTTGTCTGCCTCAGGCTTTGTTCACGGAGATCCTCCAGCTAGTTGGTGGTGTGTGCGCATGAGCAGAGGCTTCCTGCCAATCCCCCATGAGTAGTAGAGCTCCCATGGTGTGGACTCCATGAAAGCCTTGCCCCAGGCAGCATGCTTACAAAGGAGGGTGGGCCCTGCAGGACAGAGGACCATTCCCCCTGTGGAATGGCCTCAGAGATCCACCTCCCTCTCTGGCCAGCTGCTGGGGCTGTGGGTCCTAAGCATCATGGCTGACTCAGTAATAGACACAGGGTGAGGCGACTCCAGTAGCTGTTTTGACTGGTCTAATCCAGCCTGAGATCATCCTTGCATGAGCCCTCTGCCAAGATTATTTTTGTTTCTTTTATGATCTTTTCATTAGTGGCTCCTACAACACTAACCACAATCCATAAATACATCATCTGTTTGAAGCCCATCTGTACATTAATTGCCCTCCTTATTCACAAAATATCCACTCTCCACCCAAGCCCCTGGCCTCAGCTCCTCATTTTTCCCCCCTCAATGCCCGCCACCCATCCCTCATCAATCCTTGGAAATGTACTAATTCTTTTGTCATATTTTCACCCACCTTTCTTTTGAGGTCAATGAAGATCCTTGTAATCGGTTCCCACTTTCCATCCTGCCCTTCCTCCACCCTCCCAGTATCTCCACTCATAACACTGGTAAAGGGCCCATCCACTCTGGATCCCCCGTGTTTGAAATTCCTATCGGTACTAGAATACCTTCTCTAGTTTGGCCAGATTAGTATGGTAGAACTGGGATCATGATAGTGGGGCAAGAGAAAGCATTAAGAACTAGAGGAAAGTTGTGTTTCATCTTTGCTGTCTCATACCCTGTATTCTTTAATCTCCACTCTGAGATCCTTCTGTAAGGGGATGTCCAGTGCACTGCAAATAGGTTTTGGGTCTATACCCGGCAGTCCCCTCTCATTCTCCATGATAAGATTTTTTTGTTCTCATGATGCCTGTTGCCTTATCCCTTTAAAACTTTGTGATCACACAGGCTGGTATGCTTTCTCCATGTGGGCTCTGTTGCTTCAGAGCCAGATGGCTGTTTCTTTACCCTCAGGCCTTTAAGACCCCACACGCTATATCTTTAGGTAGCTGGACACCATCGGCTTTCTTCACCACATTTGCTTATGCAGCCGCTTTGTGGTCAGTGATTGTGTAGGGAAGGTGAGCATCTTAGAATGCCAATTTAATAGAACAGTGTTATTGCAATGAGGGAGTCCTTGAGCGGAGGCCCTATGTCCATCTGCTACCTTAATACTAAATCTATAAACATATGGACATAGATCTATTTCCCCATGCCCCTTTGTAAATATATGTACATATGTACATGCCTTTATTTAGACGTCTATAACTGGCCCTTGCTTCCCAGCTCACTCTTCTATACTCTTTGATTTTCCTCTTGTGCCCACTGACATGCTCAGTCTTCCTTTGGGTTTCAGTAATTCCTCTTGGTTACATTACCTTTGATCACGCCCTACCAGGCCTCCTACATCCCCCTCACTACCGTTTTCCATCACTTGTTGTACCCTTGTCTCTGGGTTTCTTTACACCACTTCCTTTCCCCCCACCGTGCTCACTCCCATGCCCAATGGAAAGGGCCGGTCACATGTTTACTCCTCCAGATTGTTCATCCAGCCTCTCTTAATTAGACAGACCTGTAAAGGTAATAACATGCACAAAACAAGACTGAGCTAAACCAAGCAGCAAAAAGAAAAAAAAACAAACAAAAATGAAAACAAAACCCAACCCAAATCGAATGACACTAAAAGAAAACAACACTAACCAGAAAGAAAAGTACAAGGACTGTGTGGTGAACTTTAGGAGTGTTTTCCAGTCCAGTCTGTGGGGGCACCGAACCCTGACCACAAAGTCCACCTTTGGCATTCCCCGGGGACTTTGATGCTCCGGTTTCTTACTCTTCCGCTGCACTCTCTTAGTGTCATGCATCGAAGTGGCAGGATCAGTTCGGGCGCAGTTCCCACACTGTGTGTCCAGTGTTGTCCCCTCTAAGGCTATGGGTCTTTGAGGGACGTTTCTCATCGTGGGGCTGCCCATGTGGTCTTCTCTGTGGATTGGCTTCTCTGATTGGGAACATCATCCTCAATGTGTATTGGGCCAGGATGTGCTCCATTCTCCCCTCCTCCCCCTTGTTCTGCCCTGTGTTCTCTGATCAAATATGTCCCTCTCCGCGAGCTGCAGATCCGGTGCCATCCTGTGAAATACAATCTTTTGGGGCTGCAAGGATGTGGGGGGGTGGGTATCAGCTCAGATCTTTTGAGAGTCCAGGAGATATTGACTGCTCAATGGGCACAGTTCTGTGGGGCACCGTGCTCTTGGTCCAGACGCTGGTTGTGAATATGACTTTGTTGTTAACCAGTTGTGTGTCTCTGGGTCAACTCCCGTGTGTTTTTGAGTGAGTTTTTTAATCTGCAAAGTAAATGTACAGGATTATCCAGACTCCCATGTCAGCAAGTTATCGAGAGGGGTTAATCAGAGACTGTTTCATATAGTGTGTACCTGCGCGCCGCATTCTAGACCTGCGATGGCAATTATGAGCTCAGGATAGAGATGGTGTCCAGCAGGTAACATACGTGGCTCCATATTGAAACAGGAAGCCCACTGTGGAGATTTGGTCCTTCCGTTGATGGCCACCGGCCACCTAGTCTTCTCCTGCTATAACTGCTTCACTGGCTCAGCAGCTGAGCCAGAAGCCAGTGATATCATAACCAGGTGGCTAACTGGGCCAAAGGGCTGATAGATATTTGTTATTTTGTTGTCTTGGGAAACCCACCTACCCTCCATGCAAACCTTCTGGTGTGAGTTATCTGTGGAAGGAATCATAGGCTCACAGTAATTCACATCTTTCTTCTTGAAAATGTGCCCATATTCCTTTCTGAACCTGACAAGGTGGCCCCTGTGTCCACCAAGGAATTTACTGCCTGGCCTCCTACTTGGAGAGTTAGCCTGGGCTTTTGGCGGCGAAGTGAAACAGAGCCCTGACCCCTTCATTGAGCTTCTTCAAGCATTATTGTCTCTTGCTTGGGTCTTTCTACGTGCAGATGAGGCCCATCCACTCTAGTGGAGGGTCGTGCACCTCTCCTGGGGTTTTCAAGGCACTGATTTTTCCAGTGTCCTTCTTTCCTGCAGTAGGCACATTGGTCCTTCCCCATGGCTTGGCGGTGCCCACAGGTTAGTCTCTCCGTGAGTGGGCCATGCTCTCCGTTTCCTGAGTCTCTGGGGTATCTCATGGCAATTACGATTATTTTAGCTAGCTTCTTTGTCTCTCTCGTGCTAGGGTCATCTCTGTTGTTATACACTCAATGAGCCACTTGTACCAAATCGCTAAGATTTTTCCCTTCAAACCCTTCCCACTTCTTTGTCATGTCTGAGGCAGACTGACTGAGTAATAAAGGCAATACTTATTGCCCTCCTGTTTTCAGTGCCTCCGGGCCGTTAGGGGTATAAAGCCCGTAGGCTTCCCTCAGCCACTCTAGAAAGGCAGGCGGATATTCTCTTATAGGAACCTGAAAATTCTCACTGACCTTAGATAAATTCATAGGTTTCCTAGCTCTTCTGCAGAGGGTCATGTAAGAGCAATGGTTGATACCTGGTAAAGTCCTCTGGGCCTTGCTAGGAATTGAGATCCCACATTGTTGGTGTAGTGGCCAAAAGAGTTTCTCTCAAGTGGGGAGTGCCCGCTCGCTGACCATCAGGTTCACTGACTGCTTACTGGGCCTCTGTCTGGAAGGGCTACCCTCCTCCGTTGTGAACAGCACCTGGAGAAGTTGTTGGCAAGCATTCCAGGTGGGCTGATGAGTATGGAAGTCATACCAGTACTAGTGTGTGTGGGGGGCTGCTTGTTAGGGGTGGGGGTGAGTTTGGGGGGCCGGTGGGGGAGGGAGTGACTCAATAAGGGCCTGTTAGAAGTTTTCTATTTCTGGACCCTAGAAACCTTATAGGGCGGGGCTTGAAAGAAAGGGTTTGAAGCCAGTTCTCCCACTCCCAGAGTTCTCCTGCAAAATGGGATAAAGCCGATTAGGGGAGAGTGATGGGGAGGGCAGGGGAGGGGAGGGGTGGGGGAGGGATGGGGGAGGGGAGGGGTGGGGGAGGGTGATGGGGAGGGATGGCCTCCACCTATGTGGTTTTGGGAACTTGGACCGTTTGTTTTTCCGGTCCTTCCATGTTTCCTGAAACCTTGGAAACAAGGGCCCTTTCTTTGCGGGAGGGAGTAAGTCTTTTATATTTGCAGGCTTCTTAGTGGCAATGTCAGCCCACACTTGAAGTAACGGGATCAGATCGGGATATCCTGTTTCCCTTTAACCATAACTATGAACTCTTAGTAACAGGGGATGGGAAAACTAGTCTTGCGTGGGTCAATCAGGGACTCCTTCTGCCCCATCACTTTTAAACAAATTGTAGAGTCTCCAAGCTTTTGGGTTGAAACCACATCCTCTTGGTGAATGCCGAGAGCAGGGGTCCTCAAACTACAACCTGTGGGCCACATGCAGACAGCCGAGGACGTTGATCCTTTCTGCCGGGTGTATGTGCCCCATTTATTTTTTTTTTGAACTTCAAATCAAGATGTGCAGTGTGCACATGAATTTGTTCGTAATATTTGTTTTTTTAAACTATAGTCTTTCCTTCAAAAGGCCTGAGGGATAGTGAACTGGCCCCCTGGGTAAACAGTTTAAGGACCCCTGCCCTAAGGTATCCTGGACTTAGGGGTTATTAATCTCCCAGCCCTGAAACATCCCTGAACATTCTACCCATTGTAGGAGGCACCATGGGAATTTGGACCCCGGGTAATTTACAAGCCTTTACTCCAATTGAACCCAAGAAAATTCAAAATGACTTAGGCAGTTACTCTATTTTGGTCACTTTTGACTCGTCCTGCACTAGCCCATTATTTCCATTTAACTCTATAACGCGAAGCATGATGTTTTCATAACATTAAAAAATGTATATATTAATACATATATATATATTTATAACTATGAAAGTCCACAACAAAAAGAAAATTTTTTCCCAAAATTAAAATTGAAGCGTTATAGGGTTAAAAAGAAGGATGGGTCTTATCAGCGGGTCCAAGACCTTAGCATCATAAATGAATCAGTGATCCGACTGCACCTAGTAGTGCCCAAACCTGTGCCCTCCTAGGGGAAAGTGTGAATGCTTTTATCCCTCTTCCTGTACTTCCAATGAACAAACACACATGTCTGGTAATCCTAAGATTATTTTTGTTTCCTGTGACACTCACCTAATTTCAAGGCCACTGCCACCTCACAAGCTTAGCCTTGTCGTAGTCAAACTGTTCACCTTTTAGACCGTTTGTTTTTCTCAGAAGTTATCGGGTGATTAAAGCTTCTGAACCAAGTGTGCCAGGTCCACGACTACCATCTCCTGGACCACCTCAACCTTATCCATCCTGGATAAAGTTGCCCTCAATGGACAACCCCTCCCAGCAGTGTAGGAAGGGTATGGACCCAAAGCCCCACCTCGCCCCTTTTGCCAGCAGGAAGCAGCTAGAGATGTCGTCGCCCAGTACCCCCAAAGATTTGGGTCCATATCTCTTCAGGGGGGCAAATGTTAGGTAGCTATACTAGGGACTGGGGCATCCGTTATGCATGCCCATAGGGCCAAGATAAGAGCCCAGTTAGGAGAGGCACCCTGTGCATGCTCAGAGGTCCAGATTTCTGGCCATGAAGGGGAGGTCACCTGGGTGGTTCCTGTACCTGGATTGACCAATCTAGGCCATGTAAATTCAATTCAGCCACTGGGGTCGGCCAGACTTGCCCACCACGCCTCCCTAACGCTCATAAAACTCTCTTGAGTGCAGACCAGGCTTCTGCATGATTTCTCTCTCACTCAGGAAGGCTCTTTGGAGGCAGCTGTGCTGCACATGAGTGGCTGGTGGATACTGTTCAGATGCATGGCTTTCTGCTTGCAAGGGTTTTTGTCTCAGCTGACTGTAAGGGAGGAGGTAGTACGTCTGGATCACAGAGTATCCATGTCCACAAACGAGGCTGCTCATTCCACAGTCCTGGAAGTGCTTTATGAAAACCCTCTGCTTTGCAATGTCACTCCTTGTAGATTAGAGTGGGAGGGGCTGGGACCAAGGTATGCTGCCTCTTACTCCCAGTTGCAGGTTTCTGGATGCTGATTGTATCTCTTACAGCATCAGTTAGTGGGCTTGTTGTCTGCCTCAGGCTTTGTTCACGGAGATCCTCCAGCTAGTTGGTGGTGTGTGCGCATGAGCAGAGGCTTCCTGCCAATCCCCCATGAGTAGTAGAGCTCCCATGGTGTGGACTCCATGAAAGCCTTGCCCCAGGCAGCATGCTTACAAAGGAGGGTGGGCCCTGCAGGACAGAGGACCATTCCCCCTGTGGAATGGCCTCAGAGATCCACCTCCCTCTCTGGCCAGCTGCTGGGGCTGTGGGTCCTAAGCATCATGGCTGACTCAGTAATAGACACAGGGTGAGGCGACTCCAGTAGCTGTTTTGACTGGTCTAATCCAGCCTGAGATCATCCTTGCATGAGCCCTCTGCCAAGATTATTTTTGTTTCTTTTATGATCTTTTCATTAGTGGCTCCTACAACACTAACCACAATCCATAAATACATCATCTGTTTGAAGCCCATCTGTACATTAATTGCCCTCCTTATTCACAAAATATCCACTCTCCACCCAAGCCCCTGGCCTCAGCTCCTCATTTTTCCCCCCTCAATGCCCGCCACCCATCCCTCATCAATCCTTGGAAATGTA